>NW_026292828.1:17132-159632 GCF_016801865.2 Culex pipiens pallens
ACATCAGGTCCAGTTTGTTATTTTTTTTTCTTTATTTTTTGCACATAAGTAAATTAAGTAAATTAAGGTTATATTCAAACTGTGAATATATTTATTCCTAACTTTAATTTTATTTGCCATCAAAACTTAATCGAAAATTTTGTCAATTTTGTCATTTTTGTCATTTTTGTCATTTTTGTCATTTTTGTCATTTTTGTCATTTTTGTCATTTTTGTCATTTTTGCCATTTTTGTCATTTTTGTCATTTTTGCCATTTTTGTCATTTTTGTCATTTTTGTCATTTTTGTCATTTTTGTCATTTTTGTCATTTTTTGTCATTTTTGTCATTTTTGTCATTTTTGTCATTTTTGTCATTTTTGTCATTTTTGTCATTTTTGTCATTTTTGTCATTTTTGTCATTTTGTCATTTTTGTCATTTTTGTCATTTTTGTCATTTTTGTCATTTTTGTCATTTTTGTCATTTTTGTCATTTTTGTCATTTTTGTCATTTTTGTCATTTTTGTCATTTTTGTCATTTTTGTCATTTTTGTCATTTTTGCCATATTTGCCATTTTTGTCATTTTTGTCATTTTTGTCATTTTTGTCATTTTTGTCATTTTTGTCATTTTTGTCATTTTTGTCAATTTTGTCAATTTTGTCATTTTTGTCATTTTTGTCATTTTTGCCATTTTTGCCATTTTTGTCATTTTTGTCATATTTGTCATTTTTGTCATTTTTGTCATTTTTGTCATTTTTGTAATTTTTGCCATTTTTGTCATTTTTGTCATTTTTGTCATTTTTGTCATTTTTGTCATTTTTGTCATTTTTGTCATTTTTGTCATTTTTGTCATTTTTGTCATTTTGTCATTTTGTCATTTTTGTCATTTTTGTCATTTTTGTCATTTTTGTCATTTTTGTCATTTTTGTCATTTTTGTCATTTTTGTCATTTTTGTCATTTTTGTCATTTTTGTCATTTTTGTCATTTTTGTCATTTTTGTCATTTTTGTCATTTTTGTCATTTTTGTCAATTTTGTCAATTTTGTCAATTTTGTCAATTTTGTCATTTTTGTCATTTTTGTCATTTTTGTCATTTTTGTCATTTTTGTCATTTTTGTCATATTTGTCATTTTTGTCATTTTTGTCATTTTTTTCATTTTTGTCATTTTTGTCATTTTTGTCATTTTTGTCATTTTTGTCATTTTTGTCATTTTTGTCATTTTTGTCATTTTTGTCATTTTTGTCATTTTTGTCATTTTTGTCATTTTTGTCATTTTTGTCATTTTTGTCATTTTTGTCATTTTTGTCATTTTTGTCATTTTTGTCATTTTTGTCATTTTTGTCATTTTTGTCATTTTTGTCATTTTTGTCATTTTTGTCATTTTTGTCATTTTTGTCATTTTTGTCATTTTTGTCATTTTTGTCATTTTTGTCATTTTTGTCATTTTTGTCATTTTTGTCATTTTTGTCATTTTTGTCATTTTTGTCATTTTTGTCATTTTTGTCATTTTTGTCATTTTTGTCATTTTTGTCATTTTTGTCATTTTTGTCATTTTGTCATTTTTGTCATTTTTGTCATTTTTGTCATTTTTGTCATTTTTGTCATTTTTGTCATTTTTGTCATTTTTGTCATTTTTGTCATTTTTGTCATTTTTGTCATTTTTGTCATTTTTGTCATTTTTGTCATTTTTGTCATTTTTGTCATTTTTGTCATTTTTGTCATTTTTGTCATTTTTGTCATTTTTGTCATTTTTGTCATTTTTGTCATTTTTGTCATTTTTGTCATTTTTGTCATTTTTGTCATTTTTGTCATTTTTGTCAATTTTGTCAATTTTGTCAATTTTGTCAATTTTGTCAATTTTGTCAATTTTGTTAATTTTGTCAATTTTGTCAATTTTGTCAATTTGTTCAATTTTGTCAATTTTGTCAGTTTTGTCAATTTTGTCAATTTTGTCAATTTTGTCAATTTTGTCAATTTTGTCAATTTTGTCAATTTTGTCAATTTTGTCAATTTTGTCAATTTTGTCAATTTTGTCAATTTTGTCAATTATGTCAATTTTGTCATTTTATGCAATTTTGTCAATTTTGTCAATTTTGTCAATTTTGTCAATTTTGTCAATTTTGTCAATTTTGTCAATTTTGTCAATTTTGTCAATTTTGTCAATTTTGTCAATTTTGTCAATTTTGTCAATTTTGTCAATTATGTCAATTTTGTCATTTTATGCAATTTTGTCAATTTTGTCAATTTTGTCAATTTTGTCAATTTTGTCAATTTTGTCAATTTTGTCAATTTTGTCAATTTTGTCAATTTTGTCAATTTTGTCAATTTTGTCAATTTTGTCAATTTTGTCAATTTTGTCAATTTTGTCAATTTTGTCAATTTTGTCAATTTTGTCAATTTTGTTAATTTGTTCAATTTTGTCAATTTTGTCAGTTTTGTCAATTTGTTCAATTTTGTCATTTTTTTAAATTTTTTAAATTGTGTAAATTTTGTAAATTTTGTCAATTTTGTCAATTTTGTCAATTTGTTCAATTTTGTCAATTTTGTCAGTTTTGTCAATTTTGTCAATTTTGTCAATTTTGTCAATTTTGTCAATTTTGTCAATTTTGTCAATTTTGTCAATTTTGTCAATTTTGTCAATTTTGTCAATTTTGTCAATTTTGTCAATTTTGTCAATTTTGTCAATTATGTCAATTTTGTCATTTTATGCAATTTTGTCAATTTTGTCAATTTTGTCAATTTTGTCAATTTTGTCAATTTTGTCAATTTTGTCAATTTTGTCAATTTTGTCAATTTTGTCAATTTTGTCAATTTTGTCAATTTTGTCAATTTTGTCAATTTTGTCAATTTTGTCAATTTTGTCAATTTTGTCAATTTTGTCAATTTTGTCAATTTGTTCAATTTTGTCAATTTTGTCAGTTTTGTCAATTTTGTCAATTTTGTCAATTTTGTCAATTTTGTCAATTTTGTCAATTTTGTCAATTTTGTCAATTTTGTCAATTTTGTCAATTTTGTCAATTTTGTCAATTTTGTCAATTATGTCAATTTTGTCATTTTATGCAATTTTGTCAATTTTGTCAATTTTGTCAATTTTGTCAATTTTGTCAATTTTGTCAATTTTGTCAATTTTGTCAATTTTGTCAATTTTGTCAATTTTGTCAATTTTGTCAATTTTGTCAATTTTGTCAATTTTGTCAATTTTGTCAATTTTGTCAATTTTGTCAATTTTGTCAATTTTGTCAATTTTGTCAATTTTGTCAATTTTGTTAATTTGTTCAATTTTGTCAATTTTGTCAGTTTTGTCAATTTGTTCAATTTTGTCATTTTTTTAAATTTTTTAAATTGTGTAAATTTTGTAAATTTTGTCAATTTTGTCAATTTTGCGATTTAATTTTGAAAGTCAATCTTAAAAAAGTTAAAATAGGTGCCCTAAAATATGTCAGATGGCTTCATATTTGACTATTGGAGTGGCCCTAGCCAAGTTAGGGTGGTTCCTAGAATTGAAAAAAATATAAATAAAATTTTATACCCCATTTTTTCAAAAAATAGTAATTTAAAAAAGCCATGTAATTTTGTGTCTCTTAACAATTTTGAGTTCTACCTCTCGTATGGATAGAAAAAAATAATCATTTTTCAATGTGTGAAGAATTGCTCATTTGCCAAAACAAATAAACAAGTTATGCAATTTAAAGATGAATAAAAAAAGTTGAAAAATGATTTTCTAGATTATTTTTAGATTAAGACCCTGTTAGAGAAACAATTGGGTTGATTAGTGCGAATTATGTTCACCTGATTCAAAAGTGAACGTCATCTGAAGCTTAAAAAAACATCCCTTAAACTCCTCATTAGCACTTTTCCCAGCTGTAACACAATACCGGAGCTCAACGTCTTAGGCGAAGCACTTTTCTTAATCGATTTTTAAACGGACCTCCATTAACGTAAATTGAAACTTGACGACAAAGTCAATGTCAGTGTAGGAAGTGATAACCAAGTTTGCCTCGTTACATATTCCACCCCCCCGCTCCACAAAC
Organism: Culex pipiens pallens; assembly: GCF_016801865.2. NCBI lineage: Eukaryota > Metazoa > Arthropoda > Insecta > Diptera > Culicidae > Culex > Culex pipiens. The sequence goes on from NW_026292828.1 coordinate 21,142, forward strand.
TCCACTTACTTTTGAGGAGAGCCCTCCTTGAATGGTCACTTTACGTAACGATTAGTGTCTATTCAAGTGTCTTTATCCACTTTCGGTGCCATTTTCCCCGGGTAATGAAGAGTGCTCATCTCGATGACTGGAAACGGGTATTGTCTGTCTTCGGATGGCCTTTTTTGCTGTAAAGAGCGAGGTAATTTTCAATTCAATCGAGTTTCACTTTTGACAAAAATAAACATTTCAAATTATGACGATTAAAAGATTTTAAAAGGTTGAAATGATAAAATTTGCATAGATTGTCAGCAGAAAATACGTTCCACCGTGTCCAGACAATTTTCCGTTTCCCCCCCAAAGGGGATGTCCCTAGCACAATTGTACAGATGTCGTAGATTTTTTTTCCTCTCTCCAAAGTTAGCAGGAAAGCGACGCGATAATCTCGAATCCGTTATTGTGGTGTTTAACATATAGATAAGCTTTTCGGTCCCTCAGGTTTCAGCAATGGTGGAAAAAAAGCATCCTTTTTTCACCAGCGCTAAACACACACCCACGCGATGCGATGGAAACATGTGTGCTGGTGGGAGTTGACCTACCCCTGATCGTGGCTGACTCCTCATGGCTTAAGGTGCGGGGTACTGGGTGAACAAAAAGTACACCGGGGAAATGTTTGCCAACATAATAATACGAATTTAAAATAAACACGAGTGGGTTGAAAATGGGGAAAGCAATTTGTAGATTTAATCCGTGTGGAGAATTCGAATTCACAGTTTTGAAGATAGCATCAGAATTAGGGCAGAATAGTACAAGAAAATAATAAAACTAAAAATCAATTGAACTAATTGAAATACTGCTTTGGATTGTTAGTAGCTCAAGATTCTCTAGATGTTTTAGCTTACACTAAATTGTTGTAAAGTAAATTGCTTGGATTCAGTGTTATTCCCTACGTTTTCTAAATTCGACTTCGCAAGATATTTTTTTTCAATTTTGTGAGCAACTCATAAAAAATAACCATGTCGAAAATCTGTATTTTGAGGAGGGATTTTCTGATAATCTTGGTGTCTTCAGCGTAAATATAGGACGTTTCTAATAAAAAATTGGAAAACGACAAACCATTTTTTTAATTGGACTTTTTATTATTAAAATTTGATTAGAATTTAGATATTTAAAAAAAAATCGATTCATTTTTATTTTTTAATGGTCTTTTACTTTTGTAAACCATTTTTTTTATTTGTGATTAATTGTTTTCAAATTCCTAAGTCATCACGAAGTTTTTTTTTGTCGGGAATATAAAAATTTCGCTAGCTTCTAGAATTCACCTAAATTCAAATTATTTTTTGACAAGTTGAAAAATGAGCAACTCTCTACAAAATCGGCCGATTTCAACCATTTTTATTTGGCTCAAACTTTGTGGGGACCTTCTCTATGGCCAAAGAAGCTATTTTGTGTCATTGGTTAACCCATACAAGTCTCCATACAATTTTGGCTGCTGTTCATTAGTGTGGTTCAGGCCCCCTTGGAAATACAAAAAGTGGTCAAAGACCGTTGCATTGTTGATTAAATCATTGTTCTATGTCCACTAAAGCTCCCCTGAAATTTTCAGCCAATTTGGTTCAGGTTTGGTCACAGCTCTGGGACATTTAAGTTTGCATGGGATTTTCAACGTTTTACTACGGGAAAAAATCTTTTTTTAGTTTTTACTGCCTCAACAATCAGTTACCCTTTCAAGTAATTAGAACTAATAAAATTTATGTAAATTATTGTATGGAGAACAACTTTTCAGAACATCACAGGTTGATCCGAGTAAACCTGGCTTAATTATAAGTGATTTAAGCTATGGTGTCAATATGGTGTCGTAATTGTTTTTTGCAAAGGGCCAACACTGGCAATTTTTTTCCTAATTTTCATCTAGGCGCTCACTACGATTTGTTTTTCATAGCTTGACAACTTTTTTGTTGTTGCTGTCAAACAATTTTTTTCAACTACAAATGGAAAGGTCTTTTTCAAGTCATCCGTACAATTTGACCAGATTTTCTCGGTTTAGGTTCCGCAGTGTCCAGCGAGGAGTGGAAATTACAGTCAAATAAAAAATCCGGCGTCCTCGGAGTTCAAAATGCCGATGACCATGCCGAACGGAATGGCAACAATGGAATTCGTACATAGAGATCGCAAATGAAGGAGCTCTGGCATGGAATTTTATTACCTGGCCCGATTTGCCTGGTTTTTGAATTACATCTTATTGAAGCATTAAAGAAATGTTGTTGAAAAATCTGGCAAAATAAAATTCGGATTAACTCTAACTTTGTCTCCGAGATATGCAGAAGTAGAGGAATAAATAATTGTATGATCCAGGAGGAGAGGAATTAAATGCCAGCGAAACGTGCTGATTAAGTGTGCCAAACCGTTCCTAATGGTATTATAGTGGTTTGTAGCATGGGATTCAAATAATTATGTTACGTGCCAAAGCACTTAACGCGCCACTTGACCAGGCACTACGACATCGACGCATCTTGGTTGGCCTAAAAGTCAAACTTGCAAGTTATCTATCAAAGTTTCTAAAAAGCAGCAGGAACCATACGCAACTCTTCGCTGCACAAACAGTAGTTTAAATTAGTTCAATATTTCTGAGATATTTCAAAAATTGCATCAAACAGTAAAATCTAAGAATTTATAACTAGTTGATTTTACAAGTTAATATATCTAATTAAGGTTTCACCAGACGAAACAAACCTTATTCATGTACAACTAGTACAGCCTCTTGAAAAAAATAATGTAGTTAGAATTGGTAGGAATATTTTTATTTCTTCTTAATAATTACCAATAACTCAATAGTTCTATGATTATTATTACGAGAGTCTTAAGTGAAAGGCCAAGAAGTCGCAATAGGGAACAGATACGTACGTTTGAGCAATTATTATCGATTTTTAGAAACCTTCTACAATATTTATAAATATTCTGCACAGGCATTTATTAATCCTCAATATATCGCCTTAGTTAAAAGTAACCAACCTGTTTTATTTGTGCGGACTGCGATTAATGAATCGGATAAATTTTCCCGTTGGCCGCCTCATCAATGGATGTGACCCACAGATTATATAAAATTTGTATTTTCTTCATCAATCGTGCACACTCCCCCCTCCTCGTGGACAATATCCCATTAGGATGTAACAAAAATGACTTTTTGGCGGGCATTCAAGGGTTTGTTCCGGTGGGCATACTAAGCTCAAATCCAAAATATGAGCTTGATTGGACGTAACAGGAGCTGGCGCTCCGCCCTTCAATTTTAAATGGGATTTAACCCGTAAAAAAAGATTTTTTCAAAAATGTCACTTTTTGAGGCATTTTGGCCACCAATGCGTTTACCAAAAACATCACTGGCGTGTTGGCCAGATCCTTGCGCATCTTTTGGTATATATAACATTGACATTTGGAGCACCCTGGAGCTCGGTACAGGCCTTCAAAGTTTGGCATTTTTTCGAAAAATCGGCCCCGGCAAAATCAAATGGCGTCTAGGGCGTCGCGAGGCGCGACGCATATCTTTTTTGCCGGGGCCGATTTTTCGAAAAAATGCCAAACTTTGAAGGCCTGTACCGAGCTCCAGGGTGCTCCAAATGTCAATGTTATATATACCAAAAGATGCGCAAGGATCTGGCCAACACGCCAGTGATGTTTTTGGTAAACGCATTGGTGGCCAAAATGCCTCAAAAAGTTACATTTTTGAAAAAATCTTTTTTTACGGGTTAAATCCCATTTAAAATTGAAGGGCGGAGCGCCAGCTCCTGTTACGTCCAATCAAGCTCATATTTTGGATTTGGCCTTAGTATGCCCACCGGAACAAACCCTTGAATGCCCGCCAAAAAGTCATTTTTGTTACACTCTAATATCCCATACAACAAAAACTTTTTTTTTTTGGATCGTGGACAATCGCCATACCACATACTAGGAAACTCTAGGAAGAGAATGTTAAAATGCCTAATTTCATGTGATTTTAATTATAAAGATGGTTCTCGAATGTGTAACCAGTGGGTGTGTTGTGGGAGAATTTCGGTGACACAGAGGCAGGAGAGTGCGTGTATTCGTGGATAATAAGACGAGTCGGTTTATGTCTCCAGTGTACGGACGCAGCCATTCCCATACTATAGCGCCTATAAAGAGGAACAGTTCTGCTAGCCACCACCAGAGGGCTGAGGATCAACGAATGGGCGGCCATTGGAGGTGGCGAAACTGATGATGATGATGGGCGGGTTTTCCAGGATTCGTCGGATCAGAGGTTCGCGGGATGAGGCCCGGGTTTTCATTGGACATTTGCCCGGTGTATTGAAGTGCGACAAGTCGCGAAAGCCGTCGTAGCTTCGACTACAGCTCGACGGAGTGTTGTGAAGTGCCAGTGCCAGGAAGCGGTCAAAGGACTGCACGGAGGAGACTGGGAGAAGCGAGAACTCCAAGAACTCCAGGTAATTCCCCGCGAACCCTCCCACAACCCTGATAAGTACCGCGAGTGACCAGACCAGAGAGGACCGCCATTACAATCCCCCCCCCCCTCAGCTCATCCACAGAACCCCTTAGTCTAGGACTAAAGTTCCCCCGGTTCGGTCGTGGTTCCAGCCAACATCCGTGATCGCAAGCGTCACCGTCTACCGTCGTCAATTGTGGTATCGACGAGCTGCGACTAGCCGACATCGCTAGATCGTCTGCGTCCTCCATTTTGGAACCCCCCGAACCACAAACCACACAGAGAACCATCTGGTTCCGGAAGACCTGTCCCACGACTCAAACCCAGCGCCGGAAACCGGACAATTCCCACGGAACTTCAGTGACGTGGAGGCTCAAGTTCATCACCATACTCGAGGGCGCGAGGGACAGGTACACGAAGGGGACAGCGAAGACTGCAGCAGCAACCACAACGACGCCGGGGCGCCGTCGAGTTCACCGTCCAACCCCAGGCCAGCAAGCAGCAGAACGAATCGGCCAGAGGTCGGTTCCGGAGATCCGGAAGCAGAACAGCGGCAGGTGAAGCTGATGGGCCTCACATCAGTAGAAGATCCACCCACGGTATCCGGAAAGAATCAGGTCGAGGTAAGAGGTAACCTGTAAGGAAGTGGGATAGTGGGAAAGGATAGGAGGTCAGGTAGAAGAGGAAGCCGGTGTAATAAAGTGAAGTCAGAGAATAAACCGAGGAGTTTATCTTGAAGCGACACATTGTGTTTTCCTGCCTCGTGAGCATGAGCGCATGCCGACCCTTGAGAGAAATTGGGAGTCATTCGGACCTCCCCCAACCCTCACTGAGTTTTATGCTTCGATGCCCTTGCCTGGTAGCATGTAACTATGAGGCCGCGCAAGTCTTTAGTCACAAATGCGATAGATAGCAGGATTTGGAATAAATTTAATGTTCAAAATCAACACTCGGTTCAACATTTTTGCTAGCGATCTTTTAACTGAATTGAGCTGCTTTACATTCCACATCTTAGTTCTTGATGATGATGATTCCGTTTGAACGAGATGTGGTTTTGACCCTCGGTGTGTTTGACCATCAACGACACATGGGCATTTAGAACTCCGGAGACGTCGGGCTATTTTTTTGGATTGGATCGTTGCACAAACTGGTGTAAGATAAAATTTCCACTCCTCGCTGGACACTGCGGAACCTAAAACGAGAAAATCTGGTCAAATTGTACGAATGACTTGAAAAAAGACCTTTCTATTTGCAGTTGAAAAAAAAATGTTTGACAGCAACAACAAAAAAGTTGTCAAGCTATGAAAAACAAATCGTAGTGAGCGCCTAGATGAAAATTAGGAAAAAAATTGCCAGTGTTGGCCCTTTGCAAAAAACAATTACGACACCATAGCTTAAATCACTTATAATTAAGCCAGGTTTACTCGGATCAACCTGTAATGTTCTGAAAAGTTGTTCTCCATACGATAATTTACATAAATTTTATTAGTTCTAATTACTTGAAAGGGTAACTGATGGTTGAGGCAGTAAAAACTAAAAAAAGATTTTTTCCCGTAGTAAAACGTTGAAAATCCCATGCAAACTTAAATGTCCCAGAGCTGTGACCAAACCTGAACCAAATTGGCTGAAAATTTCAGGGGAGCTTTAGTGGACATAGAACAATGATTTAATCAACAATGCAACGGTCTTTGACCACTTTTTGCATTTCCAAGGGGGCCTGAACCACACTAACTGTTCATACAAAAATGGTACGTAAACATTTAAACAGCTGTAACTTGTGAGTGAATTTTCTGATCAATTTGGTGTCTTGGGCAAAGTTGTAGGTATTATTGAGGACTATAAGGAAAAAAATATGTACAAGGAAAAAAAAATGGAGATATTTTTATCAACTTTTTTTCACAAAAACTCAATTTCACAAAATACGTATTCTTTATGTTCGAGAATTTTTGATATGTTTTAAGGGACAAAACCCCGCAACTTTTGAGCCATAGAGAAACATGGTCAAAAAATCTGCCACCGAGATATAATTTTTTGAAAATTTGTTGAATTTTTGTAACTATTTTTAAAAAAGCAAATATTTCGCTTAAATCAAACTTTCGGTGACTATATCTTGAAAACAGAGCCCTTTTTAAAAAGATCTGTAAAGTACTTTTTGATTGAAAATTCAGTTTGACAATAAAAAATAACGACAAATTTGTTTTTGCGTGAAATTTCAATTTTTTTTCCAAAAAAACATTATTTTTTCAAAAAATCATAACTCGGCGGCAGATTTTTTGACCATGTTTCTCAATGGCTCAAAAGTTGCGGGTTTTGTCCCCTAAAACAAATCATAAAATCTCGAAAATAAAAAATACGTTTTCTGGGATATTGAGTTTGTGTGAAAAAAAAGTTGATAAAAAAATCCGCACATTTTTTTCCGTGTACCTAATAGTCTTCAACAATACCTGGCTAATTCTCTACCAACTCACACGAAATCGGGAAAAGTTGCCCCGACCTGTTTTCGATTTGCGTGAAACTTTGTCCTATGGGGTAACTTTTGTCCCTGATCACAAATCCGAGGTCCGTTTTTTGATATCTCGTGACGGAGGGGCGGTACGGCCCCTTTCATTTTTGAACATGCGAAAAAAGAGGTGTTTTTCAATAATTTGCAGAAACGGTGATGAGATAGAAATTTGGTGTCAAAGGGACTTTTATGTAAAATAAGATGCCCGATTTGATGGCGTACTCAGAATTCTGAAAACACGTATTTTTCATTGAAAATACACTTAAAAAGTTTCAAAAACTCTGCAATTTTTCGTTACTTGAATGTAAAAAATTTTAGAACATGTCATTTTAAGGGAAATTTAATGTACTTTTCGAATCTACATTGACCTAGAAGGGTAATTTTTCATTTAGAACACAAATTTTAATTTTAAAATTTCGTGTTTTTTCTAACTTTGCGGGGTTATTTTTTAGAGTGTAACAATGTTCTTTAAAGTTGTAGAACAGAAAATTACAATAATTTTGATGTATAAACATAACACTGGAACGCCCAACGCATGTCCAACTTACACGGACGCCCAAGCTTCCCAAAAAAGTTGGAACGGTAACTTCAACTCGTTGGTTCTCGGGCCTTACTCAACCAATCAAGATGATTTTTCTTTCCAGTGATTTGTTAGGATGTCTAGATGATTCTAGAACTTTGCAGAACTTAATTTGAACAAATCGTAATTTTTGCGATTAAAAACATCGTTCCAACTTTTTTTCGCATGTAAAAAAATCGCCGAAAATTCCGTGGAGGCAGTCTTTAAAAAAAAGGTGGAACGATGTTTTCGGTCGCAGAAATTACAGATGTGTGAGTTGGCGAAGAATTACCCCATGAATGCATTCATTTTCAAAGTATTTAAATAAAATTTTGAACTTTCATTACGCTATTTGCAACTTAATCATCGTTATTTGACAAAACTTTACAGACATTTAAATTTTGTTATCATTAATATTCTTGCAAGCACGTTAGAGCGTAACGTTTTAATGTTGTTTTCAACTGAAGTGGACCATATCGTAATCTGGTGTAATGTTTCATGGTACTTTGAACACGATATACACAGAGTTTTATTGCAATTCAAAAAAGCTATGTTTGCAGCTAAAAGCCTTCAGTTGAATTCTAGTCAAATGTGAAACCCACAAACAGGGGCAAAAAAAACCATCAACATAATTGCACTTTTCAATCATGTAAATATACATCGATGCAATCAATCCCGACATGCCTTCCTCCACCACTCCGACAGTGTCTGACGGATGGAAATACATATTTGCATTTCATTTGTGTACACTTTAGCACTTTGGCAGAGCAATCGATAACGAGGTGGCGTGTGTGTGTCTCTCTCTATGCGTGTGTGTGTGATGTTTATGTGTGCAACTTTTCCCAGCACCGTCATCAGCTGCAAAGCTTTCACAATTTATGTATTAACAAATGTATGCTTTGGCAAAGTGCGTAATGTCAACATTTTTCCACCTCGTCACTCACTGTAATTTATTATGGATGCATGAATGGGTGTATGTTTGGTGGAATTCTTTTTTTTTTTCATGTTTTTAATACCTTTAACAATTTGGATAAATTGCAGGAACAGATTGACCTGCTAAAAATTTAATTGGTTTGTTGAAGCAAACTTGTAGAATTTCGTGTTTTCAGTTACTTTAAGAAAATCTAGCTTCAATGTCAAGCACCTTTTCCATGGTGCAGTGAAAGAGCACCACTCACTTCTGGTCGCGCTTTAATGACTGACTCAAGTGGAGCTTTTGTCGTTTTTTACGAGCGGGATGAAGTTTGGCGCTTTCCCCACAGAAGTGTCCCCAGCAACAGCGATGGATTATGTTTCGAGGTCAACTTTTGAATATGTCTTATTTTGTTTCATGTAAAATTTGTTCAAAGCCATTCTTTTAGAAAAGAAATTTCAATTTACAAAACAAAGAATGATTTCAAACATTACCAAAACAAAAACCATGATTAATACGAACAAGGGAGCAAATTTGAGTGACGGTCGACACCAGAGGCTGCAGTAAAAATAAAACAGCCAAAACCGAGATGATAGGGCGAGCGAACTCGAGAACGCAGCTGAGCCCGCAATAAACGTGCCAGGGATAATGCAATTGGTCAAAATGCGACTAAACCGGAAGAGCAGCTGAGGTTGGCTTTAAAATTGGGGCTGGGGACAGAATTATTTTTTTTTAAGGAGAAATTATTTTTTTTGGTTAGAATCTGGAACAAGAATACAATTGTTTATATTTTTTCCTGCGTTGATTTAATTCTATTGTTTCATTAGATTTATGTTTAAAGTTTTTGTCATCCCTTCAAAGTCGGTTCGAAAAATCAGGGGGCATTTTTTTATTTCTAGAGTTTTTTTAAAGGTTCTATAAGCTATTGTCTTTAATATGTTTATAGGACTCTTCGAAATTATATATAGGATTTTCGATTAACAAAATCGCAAACGATCATAGATCTAGCTAGCAAAATTTAAACATAGAAACATGTACCCTCCCTGTATAGGCTATTGAATTGATCTCAGTTGAAAGGTTCTCCAAATATCAGAATTACAAATGTAACATCCTAGAGCAAAACTGTTAAATTCTTATAAACACTAATTGAATTGGAAAAAAAAATCGCAAAGTGTTTTTTTTTCGCAGATAAAAATGTTTTTCGTCAAATGTGCCAGAGTCGAGGGACAAAAATCTTGGAAAATATTTGCATCGGCCTTATAAAAATCTCGAATATCATTGAAAGATCAAGTTTTTTCTGTAAAATATTTTGTAAAATTTAAAAATTTGAACTTATAATACCCATAAAAACTGTTAATCAACTGTACTGGTATATTGCACATTTTACAACCATTATTGAATAAAATTTGAAAACCATGAATAGCAATTTCATTTTTCAAATCTGTCACATCTACACATAAACTTTATAGCATATTTGCAACGAAATAATTACATTAAAATTTATTCAAGTATTTTTCCCCTCTTCAAAATTATCTCAAATATTGCAGAAACTTATTTTTTTCAATGAAATTCTTGTAGAACTGTTTGAAAAAAAAAATTCAGGTAATACATTGAATAGTGTTCATTTCTATATTTTAAAAAAATTGCACTTTTGGACTTTTTGCAGATTTTGAATTTTGCCATATGGACTTTTGAAATAAATAAATATATTCATTTTTTCATAGAAATTATAAACATTTTGGCAGTAATAAAACTGTAAAAATGAAAAAAACTATTTTGCAATTCTTTTTGCTGTAATATTTGCTGAAGCATTTCAAATTTATTTTATTTTTCAATGCAACTGGCAACATTAATTTTCCAGCTTGCTTTATGTTTAGAGAGGAAGTTCTTAGACGAAAAAGCAATTCAAAATCACATCAAATCAATTTCCAAACATGACTTATAACAACTCAATGAGAAGCATCACAAAATGTCTAAACAATTATGATAGTTATCCAACAATAAGTTATATAAAAAAATTCTTTAAAAAAATGCCTACGAAAAACCCTCGTTAAAATATTAAGATTTCATTAAAAATGTTAAAATAAATATCAGAAAACGTATTTTTATTAATTGAATATAAAATTCTCTTGTAAATTCGATATTTTTTTTTATCTTTCCCACATCTTAAAACATTAAAAAAAAGTAATTTTTTATAGCAATCTCAAACAAGGTGGAAGAAGTAATCTAGCAATGTACTAGTAAAGTACTAAAACTTGAAAAACATCGCCACTAGCTCGGTTATCTAATAAATTCTATGTCTAAAAAATAAACATCGCTACTAGATAACTTCTGTACTAAAAAGTTATCTAGTGGCGCTAATTTTTAAGTTTTTGTACTTTGCGAGATAATTTTCCCCACTGTTATTAATTGTTACCTGTGAAAGTTTGCCAAGCACAAATCACCACAAAGACGTAAAACTATTTGGTAAATAAATATTTCTACGAGTTCTGACATATTATTTTGTCAGAAGATTAATTTTATTCATTTGGTATTCATGCTCTGAAGTATTTTCGAAACACTTAAAATTTAAAAATATAAAAATAATCATTTTGAGCTCAATTTTTAACAATAAAATAAACATTTCTGCTGGACTAGCTGTACAGTATTTGAAACATTTTTAGCTTTTCTTTGATTCAATTTTCAAAGTCAATTTTTTAACATTGTTTTAGGGAGTCTCGATGAAATAATTATATTTTTTTTGAAAATTCTTAATTTTTCCCAACTGAGGTTATTTTGAGCAACTTTTGTTCTATGGACAAATTTTCTTCTCTTGTTTAAGAGTTTTTTCAATTTGCAAATTTAGTATTTTTATTTGCATTGACTATCATACCGCCATCAGGGGTGAGATTGACTCATACAAAAATGCGGAAATTTGTATGACCCAATCTAACCCCCTAGACCCAATGTCACCCCTGATGACAGTAGTATTTTATTTGTTGATTTATTGGATATTGGATACGACAATTTGTTTGTTTACACTGTTAATCAATGCAAGGAAATATATGCTTTTTTGTACTACCTTCAAAAATACCGTTGCAATAATTTTTTGAAGTTAATGTCCCTCGTCTTTGCCATAACAAGGCGCATTTGCCTATCTGTAGTGTTCATAGATTCTGTTTTTTTTTAATTCAAAAACTGTTACTATTGTTTTTGCAAAATAAACAATTCTAAAGTTTGAATCATTTTTTTTCAGTATCATGTCAGTTTTGTTCATAACATAGTTTTCAAAACATTAAATTGACAAAAATAAAAAATTAGATTCTTGTAAATGTTCTTCTGCTAAATTGTCGATTTATGGTATTTTTTCTTTTCTGGAAAAACAAATACAAATAGTTTGACAATTTTTGTACAGTTGCAATCATGTTATATTTAAGACTTATGATGTCACTTCCAATTACTGACATTAATCCATTCTCAAATAATTTCATTTTTATATTGAACAATTCTCTACAAAATCAGCCAATTTTGACCATTTTATTTTTTTGTATTTTATTATTTGACTTAGACTTTGTAAGGACCCTCCTTATCACCATAGAAGCCTTCTTGTGTCATTGGTTCACCAATAGAAATCTCCATACAATTTTGGAAGCTGTTCATACAAAAATGGTACGTAAATATTCGAAAATCTGCAACGTTTCAAGGAATTTTATGATTGATTTGGTGTCTTCGGCAAAGTTCGGCAAAGAAGACTTTTCAGAAAAAATAGATACACGGAAAAAAGTTTCTCAATTGATTTTTTACAAAAAATCTTTTTCTCAAAATCAGTTTTTTTAAAAATAATTTCGAAAAAATAGTGTAATTTACTTTTTGATTGCAAATGCGTTTTTATATTAAAAGAATGTGGTCAACAAATTATAAGTACAAGATTTTTTTTACAAATATCACTATTGAAAACAAACCTTAACTCGTCGACAAAATGTTGGTCTATACTCCTGAATTGTTTAAAAGATGCTTTGTCCCCTAAAACATATAAAAAACACAGTTTATCGGAAATTGAATTTTTGTAAAAAAAAGTTTATTAAAAAATAAAAAATTTTCCGTACAACCGTTTTTTCCTGGATAGTCCTCATCAATACCTACAACTTTGCGAAGACCCGAATCAATTAAGAAATTCCTTGAAATGTTACAGATTTTCGAATATTTACGTACCATTTTTGTAAGAACAGCAGCTGCCAAAATTGTATAGAGACTTGTATGGGTGAAACAATAACACAAAAATACTTCTTTGATCATAGGGCATGCCCCCATTCCCGGGATTGGTGGAGAATTGTTCAGTTGTGTAAAATAGGGATATTTTTAGCCCGTTGTAAATATTATTAACATTTCGTTGCTGTCATGCTTAGCACATCTCTGAACAAAACATGTAATGACAACTCTCAAGATAGCACGTTATCAATACTTTCTTTTTTTTCTATAGTTTCCTAACAAATCACAACACTCAACTGTGGTTATCTAGGCATTATCAGCTCAAAGACCATCATCGTTCCCCTCAAAACCATTTCTCAACGCATCACCTACCCCAACTTAAGCTCCGTCACAGTCCATTGCCCACGAAAAAGGAAAAGCTGGCGCGCGAAACATGACTTTTTAATTTCCTTACGCTTCTTCCTCAACAAACACAGGGAAAGATCCATCCATCTTTGGGGGGCGACGCACAATCAAAGGCTTCTTCAGCAGCAAAATGAACAGTCAAGTCTTGGCATTAGCCAAAGTTCACACAATAGAAGAGCGGTGATGGTGTGGTGAAAGCCGATTGACAACACAAACCAAAATAATAAAAGAAGAAAAAAAAAACGTCACGCGATAAAAGCCATTCGTCATCCGAGTAAATAATTTCACTTCCGAACTTTGGGGGGAAAGAGAAAAAGAGTCAAAAACGAGTGACGCTTTGACGAATCCCTGTAGAAAAAACACCCTACTGTTCCTAAAATATAATCGGGTTTAGTCGGATGCATCGACTGACGAAATAACCGACTAATCGGCCGATGTTGCAACATACGCTTATGGAAATTTAACCCAGACGTAAGCCGACGAATCGGTATTCGCAATCAGCCAACTCGATCATACGAAGTTGGCCGATTAGTAGGTTGATTAAAATCACTGTCCCCGGAGAAATCCGGGAACCTGCGTCTTAATGGAACCGGCGTGTGAATTAGCTGCCAAAAAGTAATGAATTACATACCTACAACGTTTCGGCTGCTAGTTCAATCACCTAAAAATAAATTTACGAATTAGAAATCATTGTCTATTTTTTAGAACTTCCGGACAAAGTTCCAAATGTTCTGTGATTAAAATTTATTCGATATTTCATAACAAAAACTTACCCCAGAAGATTTAAGTAAAAACACTGATGGTCAATTGAAGCGCCGGGCCTTCTGCTGGGACCGCTACCTCAAAATTATGTTTTGAACCTTGAAAACATTTAAAAACAAACAAACACTTGAAACAATAAACTTGCCTATTTTTCTTAAAAATGACTATTGAAACACTTAGAAAATACTTACCAAACTTTGTACAAGCTACTTTTTGCTACAACATTGAAAATTGCAGGAATTTCGGTTCAAATTACCGCAGACAATAATTTACCTAAGTCCATTTAGTAAACAACACTAAAACGTATTTCATTGACCGATTCTTTGACCAACTTAGTATGTTTCCGTGCATGCCCGACGTTGGCATCGACGCATGCCAACTTAGTAGGTTTACTGGTCGGTCGTTTTAGAAGACACCCGATTTCGTAGGCTGATTCCTCAGATTGAGAACTGTCAAACTTTTTACAGGGATGGTACGAGCGAAATAAAGTGGTGACAAAAGATCTGGCACTGACTGCGAGAGCATGATGGTGCCAAGAGACAATCTGAAGCAGTTCGGTTGGGTTGAGCAGAACATGCCAACTCACGACGGCTGATTATGTCACTTTAACGGGAATGGGTTCTATTATTTTGTTTTAATTTGAAAATATTTCTCAGTACTTTCTTAACTACATTTTTTCTGTTTAAAATTTTAATAATCGTCCCAGTTATTTGCGAGCTAGAAGCATGACAGAACAAACATTTCTAAAATAAAGAGTTTCCTTCTAGTGCCAAAAAGTGACAAACCACGAAGGACTGACGGACGAGCTTTATCATCGCACAGCACCGTACTTTCTTTTCTCTCTTGCCTTGTCCCGTGACAATAAAGACAAGGAAGGTTTTGATTAAGGGGTGTCCGGTATCACACGGACTAGTAAGTATTCAGAAATTACCTGGTCTTTTTAATTTGCATAATTTTGTAATTCAAATTTATTATAAATAGAGACTCCTATTCAAAGTTGTTTAAAAATAGTCGAATCCAGCTCAATCTTCTGAGAAATGCCTTAGTAATAGAATAGAAAAGCCTTAGTTCAATATAAAATATTTTCTTAATTTATTTTACTTGAATAATTTTATAAAAACAAAAAAAAAAACTTTTGGTTATGGCCGTGAAACAGTCTCAAAACTTGTAGGGGAGTGTGGGGTAATTTGGACACCCTAAGGAAATCGCTCTGTCACGGGCTGTATGGATATTTTAAAGGAATGTGGATGACACCAGAGGATAATAGAGACCATATTTGACGGAAAAATATCATTCATTTCGATAAATTTTGATGAAAAACCCATTTTTATCGCAAAAATTAAAAGGTGTCCAAATTACCCCCACATTTTTGTGTGGGGGTAATATGAACACCCCTATGGGGTAATTTGGACATGCCTTGTGGGGTAATTTGGACATGCCTTGTGGGGTAATTTGGACATGCCTTGTGGGGTAATATGAACACCTTTTGTGGGGTAATTTGGACACACGTTGAAGAATAAGTTTAACATTTGATTTTTTGAGCATGTTTTTTATCCTTCAACCTGGTTTTGTAATTGCTTTATATTTTGAAGTGTTGTTTTGCTCACAATATTTCATCAAAGGTTTAAATAATGATTTTGTGATAGAACTATAATTCAATAGGAAGATAACAAATAGTTCAGTGTAGTATACATAATTTAATCATTAATACTGAAATGATTTAAACATTGATTCTGGATTAGGCACAAGTATAGTTTTTAGTGAATAAGGTATCGTTTATGTTTATATAAATCAATCTTTATATAGAATTTATCAGTCTGAAAATATCATTTTTTTATTTTACATTCTGTAGCCCTTCAAATTTAAATATTATTGTAAACCAGCATAGAAATTAGAAATGTCAAAGAAATTAATTAAAAGCAATCAACATTAGAGTCTTGTTGAACGCCAAACGTACAGTAATCAGATTTTCATTAATTCGAATATTGGAATAAATTTATCTAAATTTAAAAAAAATAGGGGTTTCGTGAAAGTTCTCATTGCTCACATTCCTTTTTGATTGTTTTGACATATTAAATCCCTCTAAATTTATCTAAATCCCTTTAAAAACTCATCCAACCATGAAAGTTACTTTTTTGTTGCCTGACAGGTAGACATTCAGGTATGTCCAAATTACCCCACAAGCCATGTCCAAATTACCCCCACAGCATGTTCTATCATTAATTGCAATTTTTGATGATAAAAATGGATAAAATGCACAATTTTAATACGTACATATCTCAGGCATCGTCCAAGCAACCCCCTTAAACAAAAAATGTCCACTTTTTTGCCATATAACCCCTGCAAAACCTTATTTCCTAACCTTCAAATATTAGAATTTAAGGCCGTGCCAACCGGCCTTTGGAAACTTTTACATATTATACCAAAACTACTTAACCTATTCCAATTTTTTTGGTTTGTCCATACTCCTAGGCCATTACTAGTACTAGCCTTATCACTTAAATTGCCGTTTTCACTTTATATCCGAAGAAAATGTGATTTTTAAAGGGGTGTCCAAATTACCCCCACTGTCCATATTACCCCAAACTCCCCTAATAGTTAATGTGGTCTGCCATTCATTGTTCGAACGCTGGCAAAACGAACCGAATTTGGCTGGAGGAAAATGTGATTTTGGTGGTCTACCATTTACTGTTTGGACTTGGTCAATCCAAAATTAATAATAATCAACGCCAAACTCAGGCTTGCAGCTTTTTATTTTACATTTGTGATGTGGTAATTTATCGTTACACTTAACTCAATTCAAAGCCATATTTTAAATATAATTTATTGGTTTTTCGACGTCCGAACATTCTACCTGAACCAATACAAATTCTAAAATTAAATCTCAATCTAATCACAAAATGATTTTAGGTTTTTGTATGAGATTGGCAGTTAATAAAATAATTTAAATTTTTAAATTGAAATTTGTTCTGTTAAAAAATAACTCCAGACTAGAAAAACCAAACAGGCTTATATTTGGATAAGGATCTTTGGATAACTTTTTTAGGTACAGTTCAAACTCAATTATCCGAAGTTTCGATTATCCGAAGTTTTGTATGGGACTTCGGATAATCGAATCACGATCATAATTTTTTCTCTGTTTTTTATTCTTTTTCTTGTTAGAATAACTTAAGCGTAGTTTTAAGATCATACTTTAGCTTGACAATCAAAAATTAGATAACGAAAATAATATTTTTTCGTGATTCGATTATCCGAAGTTTCGATTATACTAAGTGAAATTTGTTCGAGGTCTTCGAATAATCGAGTCTGGACTGTATTGTTAAAGAACGTTCAAAAAAAGATGGGTACACGAATTTTTTTTTGCGATTTTCAAATTAACTTTTCTCACAAAATACATTTTTTTTAATTTCCAAGAATTTTACAATGTTTTATTGATTGAGACAATTAGTTTTAAGAACTGCTCAAGTATAATAGGATGGACATTTCTTGAAAATATAAAAGGTTGATTTTTTAAACTAATATAATAACTTTCAACATATTTTAAAAAGTGTACATTCTTTTGAGAACTGGTCTTCTTTAAAATAATGAAAGAACTGTTCATGTTCGAATAACAATACTGCAAAAAAAAACTTAAGAACTTTATTTCACTAAAAGCACATTCGACCTTTAATCTTTCGAGCTATTGTCCATTCTACCTATTTAGGTCAAAAACTTTCTCGTTAAATTATGGTTATTTGAAAATACTGTATCTTACACAAACAAATTTTTGACTGCTGTTTTTAAAATTTGAATGTTCAGTATTATGAGACTATAAGTTTATGAGTTTATATTACCTCCATTTAGACTGAACAAGTTACAATTTACCAGAAAAGAGGTAAATTTAAAAATTAAACATTTTTTCTGACATGACTCATGTAATATGTAATATTACAATGATTTTTTACTGTGAATCGAATTTCAAATCAAAAAGTACTTTACAAAACAAACGATAAAGTGCACTGATTTCGAGATATGGCGTAATAAAATTTATTTTACAAAAAAATGCCTTTTAATTTTTTTTTAAATATCAAAACACAAACAGGAAAACAGGGTTGTGGAGTCGGAGTCGGAGTCGGAGCCGGAGTCATTGAGTCGGCTATTTTTGGGGACCTAGAGTCGGAGTCGGAGTCGGAATCGTCAAAACTCGGATAGCTGGAGTCGGAGTCGGAGTTGGAGTCGGCTAAATTTTATGAGCTGGAGTTGGAGTCGGAGCCGGAGTCGAACATTTCTGATAAACCCGGAGTCGGAGCCGGAGTCGGAGATATTAAAAATTTAACACAATTAATGAACAATATTTACTGTTCAGTATTTCGTCGCCTGTGTACTATCTTGTGACTATCTTACTATCTTTTTACAGCAGACGTGTCACAAGATAGCACACAAGCGACGATTTGTTATAATGCAGGTTAATTCCTGAAACTTTTATATATTTTAAATTTATGCTGTGCTAGGGTTAGATTAGATTAGATTAGATTAGATTAGACTTTTATATATTTTAAATTTATTTTATGAATCGCTTGCGCTGCGTTGAAATTTTTTATTTAATTTATTTGTTGGTTCAAGATATTTATCAGATGCCATTATGTTTTAAAGCACTTTTATTTTGATTGGATTGCTCTTATTGTGTTATTTAACTTTGATCACTAATTTATAACCTGTTAAAGTACACACGCAGTCATCATCATTTTGCCAGATAGCTTTTGTCTTAAAGGTTTCAAGTACTTATTTTTTTCAAAGAAAAATAGTTGTTTTTTTAAATCAGAAAAATAAAGGTTCACTATCAGCACTTAACAAAAATGATAACGTTTAAAAAAAAATGTTAAATTGACAGTATAACTTCACCAAATTGGTGGAACCAACAAGTTATCAACTATTATATCAATCTATTACTTACAACATTCACATTTTGTATGCAAATTACAAAAAAAAACAAAACAAACTGTCGTGGTGAAAAAAAAAAATTAAACTGGAAAAAATATCAAAAATAAGTGGTCACCATTTTATTAATAATCATTGAATAAACAAATCTATGAGTGATTATCCTTAAAAATATCGTTGATCAAATCCATTTTTTGAAATACCATAAATCTTTCGCTCTACAGCATTGCATTGGCGTTCTCGATTGCGAGATTCCTACTCGAAACTAAGTATCCGAAGGCTTGATTGTTGAGGCAATTGCAAACCTCTTTTTACACATTAGCTTCCATCCACCCCGGGATTCGAACTGACGACCTTTGGATTGTTAGTCCAACTGCCTACCAGCAACTCCACCGAGACAGAACCCAGGGAGACAACTCCTACACCTGGACTGAGCTATCGATCTAACCTCTAGGTTAGACTTGAGCCAACATTACTAAACCGTCCGACGGAAGGCGTGATAAGACAAATCTCGTCTCAAAATTTGCCACCGGGACCTTCTGGGATCGAACCCAGGCCGACTGGGTGAGAGGCAACCACGCTTACCCCTACACCACGGGTCCCCTTGGTGACATTGATAGAAATTTATTTTTTTTATTGTGCGGTGTATTTTTCCAAGAACATTTAGATACATAATTCGGTTAGTTTGATATTTGGCATCATGAAAGAAGGGCTCTTTTTTGACATTTTGCGGGGTCCTGCGGAATATTCCGAAGGATTTTTTTCGATTTTAAAGGATTTTTCTTAAGAAAAGTCTCTGAAAATAGATGGGTTTATGTTAATATCCATCAAATTTCTTATACCTGAAATAAATTAATAAATTGTTCGCTCTACAGCATTGCCTTGCCCTTCCGATTGCGAGATTCCAACTCGAAACTAGGTGTACTTCAAAACTAGAGTATTTGAATAGTACTTTCGAAACATTTAAAAACTTGTTGAAAGTAGTTTTCGATAATCTGAACACTTCTCTATCAAGCTTTGATTTCATATTATTCTATTTGTATCAAATTTGTGCTTATCATTTCCCTGGTTTACGGTATTCACGCAAGTGTGAACTGAACATGTGAGTGATGTTATGAATACAATTTTTTAGCTATTCTTAATACTGAGCAGGTTTCGGAGTCGGAGTCGGAGCTGGAGTCAACAGTTGTTGAAAGCTGGAGTCGGAGTCGGAGTCGGCTAGAGTTGGTAAGCCGGAGTCGGAGTTGGAGCCGAAGTCGGTTCGAGCTGAATGCCGGAGCCGGAGTCGGAGTCGGAGTCGGCTTAACTCAGAAAGCTGGAGTTGGAGTCGGAGTCAAAGTCGCTCGAAATATGACCCGACTCCGCAGCCGTGATTTTAACACTATTCTGGTGTAATGTCGCTTTTTCAGTCTAAATTGAGGTAAAATTACATCATAAAAGAGGTGATATCAAACCTTCTAAAATTACACCTTCCAAATATACACAATTTTTTAACAATGCAGAAAAATGCATCAGCTTTCAGCTGATTAAACGTTTATTTTTATTAAAAATTTTAAGTCTTTCGAAAAATATTTTTGCTCTCTAATTTTTCGGGCCGACTTTGAGCCCGGATTGCAAAACAAACAAAATCTAATTAGGTATTAAAAGTTGTTGGTTTAATCTCTACACAGAAAAAAATAATGTAAATTTGGAAGCTGTAATTTTTGAAGGTTGAATATTACCTCTTTTATGATGTAATTTTACCTCAATTAAGACTGAAAAAGTGACATTACACCAGAAAAGTGGTAAAATTACACATTTCCAGAAGTAAAATTACACCTTTTTTCTGACATAAAAGATGTACCCCTTCCCAGATGTAATATTACCATGATTTTTTTTTCTGTGTACGATAGTTTAATTTTCAATTGTCGTCTTGTGAAACAGCCACCCCTACGCAGCCAGTTTTCCCAACTACAGCCCCGACCCAAGTCATTGCCGGGAAGATTTATTGGTTGAAATTTTGAAGCTCTGGTTGACACCTCGCGTCTTCTTCACGTCATTCGCGTGTGGCGGCGTTTTCTCTAGGCACAAGTGAAAATGCTTTAAGGTGTCTTTTCTCTACCGAGCAGAGCACTCCAACTGTAACTGCTCCGCGCTGCTTGCGAATCAATTATGTAAAGTGGTTTGAAAAATTAGCGTCCTTCCAGTCAACCCGGAGGGGCGAGAGGGAAAAGAGCTGAAATGCGCTCCCTTGGGTGAAAAATTACACCGACATTGACGAAAGTTTTCCCGGAGGCCACTTTTATAGGCTGTGGTGGTCGCCGGGAAGATGATTTACGGCGTCATTTTTTTTCTTTTTCTTCTTTTGCCCCTGTTTATACCTCTTCTTGAGCTGAATTGAGCAGTTTTCATTGCGCGACGGGGCTTTATTTGTCTCCGGCTCGTTCGTTTTAATTGGCCTTACTCTGATGGGGGGAAGGGAGGACCAAAAAGGACATTGACGACCGTGCTGACACTTGGTTGCAGAGCCAAAAACGAGCAGTGATTGTCGAAATATCGTGCAAACATTACGAGTGGACTCGGTTTTAGTGCCGACTTTTTACAACCCCGAACCGACTTGCGGACCGTACGAATGATTGCACGGGGGGTTTTCTTTTCCTTTTGGACAAGAGACATCAGAAGGCACCCTCCAGGGGGAAGGCGCTGTTAAACAGAGTGTCCATCAGTGTTGTTGCTCTTATCTGTACTCTTGGGAACTTTAAAACATGAAGGAATGGTTGAGGTTTAAACTTGTTTGAAGTCAGAAATAATTGCTGATTTCTAGTGGTTTGTTGAAATTTCTTACTATTTCTGTTTATAATACTTGATTTATTGATTTATTAATGCTCATAACAATG
The DNA here is from genome assembly GCF_016801865.2 of Culex pipiens pallens. Lineage (NCBI taxonomy): Eukaryota > Metazoa > Arthropoda > Insecta > Diptera > Culicidae > Culex > Culex pipiens. Next base: position 42,700 of record NW_026292828.1, read on the forward strand.
GGATCATCCACAAACCACGTGGACACTTTTTTGGAATTCTCAACCCCCCCCCCCCTCCACCCTCGTGGACAATTGTCCATGCAAAACGTTACCCCCCCCCCCAAACCCGGGCAGATGGTAATAACTAAATTCATGCCATTTCAATAACAAATTCTGTTAAAATAACAAAAAGTGTTATGGAATCTTCTTGAAAAATCCATTTTTGCAGAAGGGTTGACTTACAGTTTATGTTATCATAACAAAATTTGTTATTGGTCTGATATTGGTTAAAGGTCAAAACAACTTGGGAATAATATTTTGTGTTATGGAAAAATACCGCCAACTGTTATTGGGATGATCGGATTAGTTGTTAAAATAACAAAAAATGATAACAAAGATTTGTTCGAAGAATAACTAAACATGTCATTAGTGTGTTATTACGATAACAATCCTTTAGCAAAAAAATCATAACTGCGAATTACAAATCCTGTTATAAATAACATAAAATGTTATTGGCCTAGTATTTTCAAATAACAGAAAATGTTATTCCCAAGTTATTTCCGTCTACTCGGCAAGATCGATGGTCCCAATACATTTTGTATAATTTACACACTTCTCGTTGTCATTTCATGTTGTGCAACTTTACAGATCTTCAAAACCTGATTAAATCATTGAAATAAAATTTTCAGCATTGAGATATAAAAACAATGGAAAATGCAAAGTGGTCCAGATCGCAACATAAAGTGGAAAATTGAATTGGCCAACTTTTGGTTTGGTTGAAAATTAGGGTGGTTCACGATTAGGGTGATTTTGAAAATCTATTTTTTCAGGAATATTTATGGGAATTTTTTCGTCTTCTAGAAAATTGTTGGGATTGCCAATCCATGCAACGAATGTTTTTTGACATGTCAATTTTGACTTAAGGGTCAAAAGTTACAGCCTATAAAAAAATAAAAAAAAAGATGCAAATTTTAAACTTAAATATCTCGAAAAGGCGCAAGCCAAAACTTAAGCGCCAGCACTAAAAACGCTGGAAAAATCTCAGGGTTGTTTTTCCTTTAACTTGAGATATCTTCGTTTGAAAAAGGCTTATTTTCAAGGGTAAACCATATGGGACCACCCTAACAAAATTTGAAAATATTTCAAATGCATTTTTTTCCATGTATTTTTGCTGAATCTGAATCTGACCTCAGAATTGAGCCAAATTGTCAAAAAAAGTTGGTCATATTTTGTGTTCAAATGATATTTTTACATAAAAAATAATTTTCATCTGCAAGAAATAAAAAAAAATATATAAAAAATAAACTAAAAGCCATGGTCTCCACATTTGAATGAAAAAAGTGGTTTAAAATGTATTTTACATAAGTTCAGTATTTTGCAATAATTTGCTTTAATAAATTAAGATCTGGTGAAAAAACTAACTTCATCCACCTATGTGGTTGGAGCCTTCCTCACAACAATGGCTGTACACAAGTTTCATCTATTTTTTAGATCCGGCTTCCAAAAAGTACATCGATATCACTTAAGAGGCCATATCTCGAGACAGGGTTGCCAGATCTTCAATGTTTTGGACTCGTTGGAAAGGTTTTTTGATAACCTAACCAACGATGGGTCGGATGATCGATCCGGACAAAGTTTACATACATTTAAGTGAGATCCGGCTTCAAAAAAGTACATCAATATCACTTAAGGGGCCATATCTCGAGACAGAACTGCCAGATCTTCAATGTTTTGGACTCGTTGGAAAGGCCTTTTAATAACCTAACCAACAATGGGTCGGATGGTGGATCCGTACGTAGTTTACATACAGTTAAGTGAGATCCAAATATATGTGAAAACACTTTTTTATACATAACTTTTGAACTACTTATCGAAACTTCAATCTGTATAAAACTCGATCTATGGGACCCTAAACCAAGTCGAATGCAACAAGTTCGGGTCAAATCGGTTCGGCCAGTGCCGAGAAACATGAGCTAGTTTGTTGGATGTTAAAAAAACTTGCGCTACTGTGCATTGGAATCTTACTTTTTTATGGCTTTTGAATAATCTCAAACATGCTCAAAATGATACTAAACTCAGGGGATAGAATTTTAAATTAATTTCTGCAGATTGATGTTGATTTCCATTAAGATTTTGAAGTTTTAAGAACATTATTTTGCTTTCTGATTTTGGGAGACATAAACATTTAACAACATTTGTACCAGCTTCTATTAAAAATTTTTTTTAACGTTTTAAGAAATTTAAGCAAACTACACTCAAGGTACTTTTTGAACCTTTTTTCAAATAAAACTGTAACTATAAGAAATGGCTAAAAGATTTCCAAAACATTACAGCTACGTTCAGCTGCCTTGGTTAAGCGATTTTTCACTCTCAAAAACTGCAATTCTCACGGGAAATTACAAAAAGTACTTTTCAATGTTCATTTTATATTATTTTTTAAATTAGCAGAATGTGCATCCTCATTTTTTGTCTTGTTTCTATTCTCAACATATTCGGTTTCCAAAGATAAAAGTTTTCTCTGATTCGCCTCTTTTTGATACATTTTTTATTTTATGTATCCCAAATCAAAACATGATTTAACAGTCTTGTCATGCCAAAATGATCAATAAAAGTTTTATTTTCTTCATTTTAAAAGACTTTGAAAGACTAATAAAAATATTCATATAATTTTACACAAGTTTTAAAATCAAGAAGAAAGATATAATCTTTATGATAATTTTTAAAAAATTAAGTTTCAAAATAAGGAAAAACTCAAAAAAGAAAATGATTTCATTCTTCGATCATCAAACCAAATTATCAAATTTTGTGAAAATGTTGATGGACTTCAAGTTAATGGGCAGATTTTTAAGATATATATTTAAATTATAAAGAATTCATTTAGAATTCAGTTCATTAACAGGATTCCGAGATATGATTTTTTGAAAATAAAATCCGTGTTTTTCGACGCGCCACGCGCAAAAACCGGAAAATGACGAAATCGGCAAAAAATCAACTTTTTTCACTAAAACTGCGATAACTTTAAAATTTCAGCGATGACCTATACATGTATGGGTACCAAAAGTTGCGTCTTTTAATTACGAAAATTTTGGTACCCAAACATGTATAGGTCATCGCTGAAATTTTAAAGTTATCGCAGTTTTAGTGAAAAAAGTTGATATTTTGCCGATTTCGTCATTTTCCGGTTTTTGTGCGCGGCGCGTCGAAAAACACGGATTTTATTTTCAAAAAACCATATCTCGGAATCCTGTCAATGAACTCCTCCCATTTTGCCTTCCTCACTGAGGTAAGGCTATAATCCTGCTCTAAAATGGAACTTTTTATTTAAAGCTCGAAAACCCACCTTGATGTATACATATCGACTCAGAATCGAAAACTGAACAAATGTCTGTGTGTATGTGTGTGTGTATGTGTGTGTGTATGTGACCAATAATGTCACGCAGTTTTCTCAGCACTGGCTGAACCGATTTTGACCAAACTAGTCGCATTCGACTTGGTTTAGGGTCCCATACGGTGCTATTGAATTGTTTGAAGTTTCGATAAGTAATTCAAAAGTTATGTATAAAAATGTGTTTTCGCATATTTTCAGAAGTTGAATAAATGGCAGTAAACTGAACCAAACATCATCATGTTATACATCGTTAGTTAGGTAATTGAAAGACCTTTTCAAAGAGTCCAAAACATTGATAATCTGGCAACCCTGTCTCGAGTTATAACCACTTAAGTGATAATTATGTACTTTTTTGTAACCGGATCTCACTTAAATGTATGTAAACAATGTCCGGATTCATCATCCGACCCATCGTTGGTTAGTTAATCAAGAGACCTTTCCAACGAGTCTAAAACATTGACGTTCTGGCAACCCTGTCTCGAGTTATAACCACTTAAGTGATAATTATGTACTTTTTTGTAACCGGATCTCACTTAAATGTGTGTAAACAATGTCCGGATCCATCTTCCAACCCATCGTTGGTAAGGTAATCAAAAGACCTTTCCAACGAGTCTAAAACATTGAAGATCTGGCAACCCTGTCTCAAGCTATGACCACTTAAGTGACATTAATGTACTTTTTTGTAGCCGGATCTCACTTAAATGTATGTAAACAATGTCCGGATCCACCATCCAACCCATCGTTGGTATGGTAATTAAAAGAACTTTCCAACGAGTCTGGCAACCCTGTCTCAAGCTATGACCACTTAAGATGCTACTTATAAGCCTTTGCGGGCGCTCTAAAATTATTTGTGTAAATATGGGTATTCGGCGCCGTCGCTCCGTGCCATACTTTCATACACTTAGGAGCCCAGGGCGGCGAAGTCCTTGTAGATTAAAAGGAAGACACTAGTGGTTGGTACTAGCAATGGTGGCCGACAGCTATAAAGTCAACTTCGTTTTTATGAGCCCTTGAGTAATATGTGTGTTTTTTGTATTCCGGAACTTAACGAAATCAGACGAAATTTGTGTCCAAACCCATCATATCACATATCACCCATTGTTGGAAAAGAGTGAGGAAGGCACCAACCACATAGGTGGATTAAGTTAGTTTTTAAGTATGTTATGTAAAAATGTCCGGGGAATCCGATAAAAATATTTCCAGATATAGGGTCTTAGGTCCAGACACCGTCAAAACGGCATTTTAAAGTTTCATACGCACTTTTCATATGTTAGCCTAAATATTCCAAACTTTTTACTATTTTTCATTGAAAGGCCAACTTATCACCTTTCATTTGCGTGTAAGACAGTTGAAATCGGTTAAAATGGCGAGGAGTTATGATTTTTCAAAAAAAGTGGTTTTTGCGAAAATCGAAGAAAATGGCCATTTTTCAGACCACCCTAACACGGCATAGGTCACGCTAATGGCCAAACAAAAAAATACGGGTCTAATTATTTCGGCCAAGGAACCCCCAGAAAAATTTTGAACCCGATCCGAGCACTTTTGTTTTTTTCCATGCTGTTTTCGTGGGGAATTGCTGTATACTCAGCATTTTTACAATACAATGCTCAAAATTTTCACAAATCTTCGTAGTTTGAAAATGGATGTTCACCATTTTTGTGAGTACTACGTTAAACACTTTGAAAAGCGCTAGAAAAATATTTTCAGCCGTTTGCTCTTTGATCTTGAGACGTTCAAATCAGCGATGCTTTTAAATGTCATAGAATTTTTCATTTTAAGTCCAACTTGTCCTTTTTCTTTAGAATCGTAAAAAAATTGTTTCAGCCGTTCCTGAGATATCATTTTTTTTGAAAAATGTGATTTGTGCGATAATCGTTGAAAAACGTCATTTGAAACATGTCTGTCCAATACATTTTAAGCTTTTTTTTCAGGCAGTTTGGTTCAAAAGCGTCCATTTGCATAACGTTTAAGTATGCATACAAACCGTCCAGTGTTGCCCAAAAACTATGCGTAAACCAATGACACGAAATGGCTTCATTCTCGGGTGAGTTTTCAAAAAGTCGTAAGAGCCACCGTGACCTCCGACACTAATTTTCGTTTTTCTTCAAATTGAAACAATATTTCATTTGTTTTTAATTCAGGACACATGAAGGACGTGTAGATGAACAATCTCAAGCATTTTTGAAATTGGTTTATTGTAAGTAGGTCGAATACCGATGCAAAAAGGTCTTTGTTTACCAATGGCTCTTACGGTTTTTTGAAAACTCACCCGAGCATTGGTCTTAGGCAAGGCCCATCCCGCTTTTGGCAACACGACATTTCGACAAATTCCACTCGTCAAAAATGACTGATTAATTAGACTTACTTAATTTTTCTTCAACATTGTTGATTTAAAACCAATCTAAAACTTTATAAATAATAATCGACAGTTTAAAAATTTACGCTGTTTTTTGGCAAGCAGAAATGTTTGTAGGATTTTACTGGGACTGTTTGTCATTTTTTATTTATAACTTTACATGTTTTTTTCAATGTGATTCTCATTTCAATCCCTAAATTCAGCAGCTAAGATCAATTGAAAACAACAAGAGCAAGTATCTATTCACCTTTTCCTTTCAACCAACAAAAAGACAATCTACCCCGAAAGAAGCTTTTATCAACACTTTGGCCGCTTACACAGTCCGTCAGAGTTCGTCTGTATCATCGCTCTTAAGAATCACGGCCTCGGGAAAATAATTTTGTATTTTTTTTCCTCCGAGGAGAGGAAAATTAAATTTCATTGTTATTTTGGAAATCTCCGCTGTTTGCCGCTAATGAAACATCAACATCGAATAACCGTCAAATTTGAAGACCTTTTTCCGGGTGGAAAAAGGGAAGAGGGTGGGACCCAAATGATACTGTGAACAGCTTTTTACAGCTTTCGATACTTCAAGTTTCAGCGCTTTATTCGTCACTTAATCACACGGAATCCGTACCGTTCCGTCAAACCCTTGCCAAGCAGCACGTATCCCACGTAAGCCAAGGCCACGTAGACCAACGCCAGTACCACGTAGTGGGCGGCCTTCAGCAGCCGAAACTTGCGCTTGGCCTGCTCCAGATTGTCCAGACTTTCCCGCACGATGTACTGGCGCAGTCCGAGCAGGTACGTCGGGAAGAACTCGGCCCACCTGACGCGCCGGATGTCCACCGGGAAGAAGGTCTGGTCGTCGGCGGTCATGGCGTCGTACACGTGGCGCATCTTTTCGTTGCGAAACACCCACTCGTTGGTGGTGAAGAAGTCGAGCACGTCGGAGAAGGCGAGCACCTTGCGGTTCAGGAAGAGGACCCTGGAAGGTGGTTTGGTTTGTTGTAGGTTAACGATGGAGTGTGTAGCTTCTTGAACTTACTTTGGCTCCATCCCTTTCAGCTTCGCGATCGTATCGAAAAACAGTGCCGGCAAGAAGTGATAGAACAGCTGCAAGATGTAGTACACCCAGGGTGAATCAACTCCGTTGTACGTGGGATACCACAAGGACTGCAGCGCTGGGATCTCCTCACGGAAGCCGACACCATAGTCGAACACGTTCTGATAGGTGAACGGATTGTCCGACCGGGTAGTGCAGTTGAAGATGTGTTCAACGGGTCCTCCCTGGGCAGGCTGAGTGCTGGTGTGCCAGATCACGGCCAGACTTGAGTTGACCACTAGATCCGCCGGGATGATGTCCGCGTGGCAGTGAGCGTGACAGTGCAGAACTCGCAGAAGGCCACAACCCACCCCGACCAAAACGCCGTTCAGACCGTAGACGTTGTCCGTCCATCCGACGATTGGATCCTCCAAGGTTGAGATCACTAACAAGTATTGGTAACATGAACATAATCCTTCTCTCAAGACACCAAAAATCAAACTCACCAATCGAGGGCCGCACAATTGCCACCGGCAGTTGATCGCAGTACTGCCTGACCAAGTTCTCCGTCAGCATCTTTGTGTACGTGTACGTATTCGGCCACGGCTGGATGATCTTTCGGCAGAGCACGTTCAGCTGATCCTCGTCAACGGACTCCGCCAGCCGGACCATCGTCATCGGGTCAACCCCCACGTTGTCGTAGTACTTCTCCTCGACCACCTCGTGGATGCAGTTCGAGTAGGCCGTCGATATGAACAGGTACGAAACGAGCCGCGACATTCCGAGCGCGATCTTGAGCAGCTCATTGCCCCCAAACACGTTCGTCCGGATGTGGGTCGTAAGGGACACGTCAAAGCGGACATCCGCCGCGGAGTGGATCACGATGTCCACCGAACGTTGCAGGTACGCAATGTCAGCCTCCGACAGTCCAAGGTTGTCGTACTCCAGCGAACCCTCCACGATCTTCAGGCGATCCCAGTACCAGTTTGGGTCCTTCGCGTACGTCACGTAGATCTACCCAAGGAACAAATCTCATAAACAACCCCTTAAAACCTCCACCGTCCAAATCTCACCGCCTCCCGCTCAAACTGCCGCTGCAACCGTTCCCGGGGCGTTCGGTTCCGTTTGGCCCGCACCAGCAGGACAATCTCGCGCACCTCGCACCGCAGCAGCTTCTCGATGAACAGCTTGCCCAGGAAGCCCGTCCCACCGGTCAGGAAGACCGTTTTGTCGCGGTAAAAGTTTCGCATCGGGGACGCGTTGATTCCGTTGAGGCGCACCTCCCGCGGGACGTCATCGTTGGTGAAAATCTGCTCCAACATGGCTGGTGGTTGGAACGGAACTGATTTGGAGAGTGCGTAAGCGAATCGTAACCGCGGGGTGTTTCGGGTTGGTGTTTCGTGAGGTGACCTTTTGGGGTCACCGACGTAAGCGAAGTAAGACTATTGTCAAAACATGTCTGTTTTAAGTTTTTTTAAAGGTAGTTTGGTTCAAAAGCGTCCATTTGCATAACTATTAAGCATGCATACAAACCGTGCCATGTTGCCCAAAAACTAATAACTAACATTTCAAAAGGGCAAAACATTCAATATTGAGCCTTTTTGAAATGTTTGCTACGATTTAATTTTTTTGAAAAAATCGTTTTCGAGTGCAAGATTGGTCTTTTTCGGAAGCTAATAACTTTTCAGCAACAAATCTTTAAAATATGGTGGCTTCGGGAAAGTTTGTCAAAATTTAATGCAGGTTCTACATCTGAAAAATGATAAAGATTGGACGACCCTTCCCTGGTTAAAAAACAGAAACAGTTGCTTTTCTCCTTATATTTTGACAATATTTCCCATACAATCTTCAAGCGATTAGAGGCAGGGGTTCCCGTGGTCAGAATGAGCCCAAATTTGGAATTTAGCCTAGTGATGAGTCCATCTATGATTTCAGGGGGTAGCCCCAAAAAAACTCGGATTTGGACCACCCTAATGGACAGCTGCCAAATTTGTATGGAAAATTATATGGACAACCTAATGATGAAAAATGGCTTCTTTGGGCATACCGAAGGCACCAAAAAAGTTTTAGCCGGATTAAAAAATACAAGAAAATCGGATGACCGAAATCTCAGAGAATTGCTCAACTAACCTATAAAAATAATCAAAATATGTTCAAAACATAACCTTGTAAAACTTTTAAAACTTAGAAGATGCTCAGTCGAATTTCATACCATACTGCACCGAAAAAAAATGATTTCAATGAAACTTTGTAGACATGTTATCCTAGGCCTAAATAAGCCATTTGTGTGTATAAGGAGCCAAATGTACTCGAAAATAACATTTGAGAAGGGCGTAAGTTATCCAAATATTTTTGTATTTTGCAATTTGAAAAATTACTGTATCTTGAAGCCATTGCATCGTATCAAAGAGTGAAATAAAATACACTGAAATAAAAATACACGCCACTTCTATGAGAATTTTAGATTTTTAAGTTTAAAAGTCAAATTTTAAGGTGAGCCTCGAGGGGTGGGACCATAGTAAAAAATTAAATAATTTAATTAATTAACTGCCGAAATTAATTAATTAACGATTGTTTTCGATCAAAACATCGCCACCTCTCTTTGCACCACATTGATTTGACAGTTTGACGGTTTGACATTGCGCACGATTGTTGTTGTGTTTGGTGCAATTTGATTGTCGCCGAAAAGTCGTCTAATGGAGCATTTCCATTCGAGCAGTTTTTGCTTTTTTCTACAATGTATTTCTTATGGAGCGAACTGTCAAAAACTGCTCGACTGCGGGTGCTCCATTGGAGAATGCATTCTCCCGGTGGTAGCGGTTCATCGTTAGATCACTCCGGTGGACATTCCGGCGGTGGAGAAGGCTGGTTCTACAACCACAACCAAGGTAGTTGCCACAAAAATCGCAACGGAGTTGGCGGTGGTGGACACCCGGATCAGCAGCAGGAGATGTTTCTCCAGATAAGCGTTTGATTGCGGCAGGAGATTGTGACTTCGGTGAATCGTGGGACAATCCGGCAGGTTTTCCTCCATTTGTGTGTGTACTTACTCGTTTCAGAATCAATTGCCACCCAAAGAGTTTCCGAGAAGGAGGTCAGCCATCCTGTCGGCAAACCTGGTTCGATGATCACTTCAACGATGATGTTTCGCAGCAGCAGCACCACCACCACTACCAGTAAAGGAGGGGTAACTGGAACAATGGTCCTCGGGTGGTCCTAGAATTTTCGTGATGACCGTCAGCCGAAGAACGACCCTGACGGTCAACGGGGTCGGATGTGGAAGAGGTCAGTCTGCTCCGAAAACGCACCAACGAGCCGAACGACCTTCTGCTGGATGAGTGCTGCATCCTCCCGAACCGGGATCCCCCAGTTGCAGTCAGTCATCGGGAACGAAACGTTCAAGTTCAGTCCGGAGATTCTGAATATCGAGAATAACGTTTTAACAATTGAGCAGAAAGCCGCTAGTGTTGCCGGTGCGGATCGTGCCCGATCGGCGATACAAGAAACGTCCGCCGAGCCCGATTCATTCGAGAGTAGGATTTGGCCAGGTCATCTCAGAATTTGAGTTCAACAAGAAGGTATTATAAAATTTGTTTTAGTTGAACTCCAATTCACTGCTGCATTATTTTAGGCCACCTTCATCCACGTCGCGATAAAGAGACAAATGGTCCAAATCGGGATGGCTTTATTGGTGAGCGACACATCTAGCTCAAATCCCAGCAGCGTGACTGCGATCCTGCATCGTTACCGTCCCGGGAATCGTCAGCGGAAATCGACAACGAATTCCTCTGTAAATGGCGACAACCTCCTTCCAGTCCGCTGGAACGTTGAACTCCGTCGGATCGTCGCTTGAAGAAGCGGATATATGATGGCGAGATTCGACAAGTGATTTTTTTAAATTTCAAACAAGGCCCGCAAAAGGCCGTCCAGAACGTCGAAACCCGATTGGTCCACGAGATGGAGAAGTTTTTCTGCTATGAAATCATGATCGCCGTGACCAGACCTGGAAGAAGTGTCCGTGTGCATTAACCCTGAGTATCCTTTTCACACTAGACTGATTATGGTCAAGGTGCTGCGTTTCGTTCGAATTCTACAACCAGCATTCTCACTAATCGCAATCAATTAGCAGCTGGACGAAAAAAAGTCTTCGTCAGATCGGAAAACGCCCCGGTAGTTAAAGGTACTCAACGACCGCTCGAATATCGCATCACGGTGGCCAGAATATGGTGAATGAAATTGCTTTGAAATATAAACTAGGGTTTAAAATAACTTGTATTTATTTATAACAATGGGACAATCGCGTACGCTTCGTACTCCCCGGATCGGTTCAGCCTGCCACGATGGTGTTGCATCTTTTTCTGGTCTTGCTGGTAATTTTGCAGTTTTTGGGCTGCTGCTGACAGGGATTCTGACCCTGCTGCTGCTGTTGATGATAACGGTGCTGATTCAACACCGGATGATTTTGCTGAACCTCCTGAACCAGCCGCTGGTTGAAGTGCAACGGCGGCAACCATGTTAAACGCCGGAGGAAAGTTTACTGGAATCGTAAACGTCGGCTGGTTCGTTATGCCGGGAAATCGTCCGCCAAATAGATACGCATCTAAGCGGGTTTCGACAACGGAAAGTTTGGCCGAAGACCGATGAAGAAACCACCTACAATAAACATAAAATTAATCAACAATCTCCCATCATTCAAAATTCCCTCCTTACTTTTCTCCCCGCTGCTGCGAACTCTCCAAATGATGCTGCTGCATTGCCGGATGTGACGTCGGATGCTGCGTTTCTGGCATGTTCGGCATCATCAACACGTTCAAATCCAGCTGCAACCTCGCTTCCCTCTGTTTCAACCGGACCAAATCTTCGTGCACTCTTCCCAGTCTTTCTATTTTCTATTTTCTTTCTAAAACTAAATCAATGTTTGTTTTGACAGTTCTACCAGCGAAAGTGACACGAGGCAAATCAATGTTTTCAAAGCAGGTGTGGTGCTGTCAAATATTAAATGACGCGAGAAATTAAATTCCTTAATTAATTAAACGCGAAAATTAATACATTAAGGCCAATGTCACGCCCCTCGGTGAGCCTACATTTTTTTTCGCTTAAGGTGCAAGTAAATGTGGGGGATTTTCGAACATGGTAAGGTTTTTTCTCAAATCTTTTTACATGCAAAATTCAAGTACTCTTTGCTGAACATTTTGCACTAAAAAAGTTTTTGAAATTTTTTTGTAATGCCGGGAAACTCTCTTTGACAACTTTGACTCAAAATATCTCCTAATAGTTGTTAGAAAAGGTACCTTTTTTACGACATACGAAATTCGAGCAACTCATCCTCTACATTTTGTTCTTTGGGACCAAATCTCTAGGATGAATAGGTTTTGAGAAACTCTCTTAGACAAATGCAAACTTTTGAAAATTTGCATCATTTTTGGTGTTTGTTTGTTTGTGTGTGCGCGCATCTCATGGCCTGCCTCCAACGCGCGTTCACAGCCGCCCGCCGGCAGCGCACCTCGCTGGTCAGCAGGAGTGTTGTTGTTCAAGCCATGCGTGACTTTACTGATGTTGCGCGGTGGGAGAAGTTTGGTGATAAATTAATAAATATTTTTTTTTTCGTTTTTGTTTCTTTTGATAGATTATGATGTAGTATATTGTATAGTATATTTTTTTAAATGTTTTGCGCATGTGGTGTGGCCAGCCAAACAAATGGTTATGATTTCTAAGCGCTTTGGATGAAAAAGCATGGGAGCAAGCTTGTAATTATTTTCAAAAGGTTGGTCATCCATGAACCCCAAAACCTTTTTTGGACCGATCTGGCCACTTTGGAACCTGTTCCCGGTACTCCGGTGAAACCCGGAATATGGCAAATTATGTGATTATTATGGACCCAGCCATTTGGGAGTCAAAGTTCATCATTTTCAAAAGACAGGACATCCATGAACCCCAAAACCTCTTTTGGACCAATCTGACCACATTGGAACCTGTTCCTAGTACTCCGGTGAAACCAGGAATATGGCAAATTGTGTGATTATTATGGACCCAGCCATTTGGGGGTCAAAGTTCACCATTTTTAAAATATAGGACATCCATGAACCCCAAAACCTCTTTTGGACCGATCTGACTACTTTGGAACCTGTTCCCGGTACTCCGGTGAAACCCGGAATATGGCAAATTATGTTTTATTATGGACCCAGCCATTTGGGAGTCAAAGTTCATCATTTTCAAAAGATAGGACATCCATGAACCCCAAAACCTCTTTTGGACCGATCTGACCACTTTGGAACCTGTTCCCGGTACTCCGGTGAAACCCGGAATATGGCAAATTATGTGATTATTATGGACCCAGCCATTTGGGGGTCAAAGTTCATCATTTTTGAAAGATAGGACATCCATGAACCCCAAAACCTCTTTTGGACCGATCTGACCACTTTGGAACCTGTTCCCGGTACTCCGGTGAAACCCGGAATATGGCAAATTATGTGATTATTATGGACCCAGCCATTTGGGAGTCAAAGTTCATCATTTTTGAAAGATAGGACATCCATGAACCCCAAAACCTCTTTTGGACCAATCTGACCACATTGGAACCTGTTCCGGTGAAACCCGGAATATCGCAAATTATGTGATTATTATGGACCCAGCCATTTGGGAGTCAAAGTTCATCATTTTCAAAAGATAGGACATCCATGAACCCCAAAACCTCTTTTGGACCGATCTGACCACTTTGGAACCTGTTCCCGGTACTCCGGTGAAACCCGGAATATGGCAAATTATGTGATTATTATGGACCCAGCCATTTGGGAGTCAAAGTTCATCATTTTTGAAAGATAGGACATCCATGAACCCCAAAACCTCTTTTGGACCGATCTGACCACATTGGAACCGGTTCCTAGTACTCCGGTGAAACCCAGAATATGGCAAATTATGTGATTATTATGGACCCAGCCATTTGGGGGCCAAAGTTCATCATTTTCAAAAGATAGGACATCCATGAACCCCAAAACCTCTTTTGGCACAATCTGGCCACTCTGGAACCGGTTCCTGGTACTCCGGTGAAACCCGGAATATGGCAAATTATGTGATTATTATGGACCCAGCCATTTGGGAGTCAAAGTTCATCATTTTCAAAAGATAGGACATCCATGAACCCCAAAACCTCTTTTGGACCGATCTGACCACTTTGGAACCTGTTCCCGGTACTCCGGTGAAACCCGGAATATGGCAAATTATGTGATTATTATGGACCCAGCCATTTGGGAGTCAAAGTTCATCATTTTTGAAAGATAGGACATCCATGAACCCCAAAACCTCTTTTGGACCAATCTGACCACATTGGAACCTGTTCCGGTGAAACCCGGAATATGGCAAATTATGTGATTATTATGGACCCAGCCATTTGGGGGCCAAAGTTCATCATTTTCAAAAGATAGGACATCCATGAACCCCAAAACCTCTTTTGGACCGATCAGACCACTTTGGAACCTGTTCCCGGTACTCCGGTGAAACCCGGAATATGGCAAATTATGTTTTATTATGGACCCAGCCATTTGGGAGTCAAAGTTCATCATTTTTGAAAGATAGGACATCCATGAACCCCAAAACCTCTTTTGGACCAATCTGACCACATTGGAACCTGTTCCGGTGAAACCCGGAATATGGCAAATTATGTGATTATTATGGACCCAGCCATTTGGGAGTCAAAGTTCATCATTTTTGAAAGATAGGACATCCATGAACCCCAAAACCTCTTTTGGACCGATCTGACCACTTTGGAACCTGTTCCCGGTACTCCGGTGAAACCCGGAATATGGCAAATTATGTGATTATTATGGACCCAGCCATTTGGGAGTCAAAGTTCATCATTTTCAAAAGATAGGACATCCATGAACCCCAAAACCTCTTTTGGACCGATCTGACCACATTGGAACCGGTTCCTAGTACTCCGGTGAAACCCAGAATATGGCAAATTATGTGATTATTATGGACCCAGCCATTTGGGGGTCAAAGTTCATCATTTTCAAAAGATAGGACATCCATGAACCCCAAAACCTCTTTTGGACCGATCTGACCACTTTGGAACCTGTTCCCGGTACTCCGGTGAAACCCGGAATATGGCAAATTATGTGATTATTATGGACCCAGCCATTTGGGAGTCAAAGTTCATCATTTTTGAAAGATAGGACATCCATGAACCCCAAAACCTCTTTTGGACCGATCTGACCACATTGGAACCGGTTCCTAGTACTCCGGTGAAACCCAGAATATGGCAAATTATGTGATTATTATGGACCCAGCCATTTGGGGGCCAAAGTTCATCATTTTTGAAAGATAGGACATCCATGAACCCCAAAACCTCTTTTGGACCGATCTGACCACTTTGGAACCTGTTCCCGGTACTCCGGTGAAACCCGGAATATGGCAAATTATGTGATTATTATGGACCCAGCCATTTGGGAGTCAAAGTTCATCATTTTCAAAAGATAGGACATCCATGAACCCTAAAACCTCTTTTGGCACAATCTGGCCACTCTGGAACCGGTTCCTGGTACTCCGGTGAAACCCGAAATATGGCAAATTACGGGGTTATTTCAAAACAATTTTGGATCCAGCTATGTGGGTGTCAAAGTTCATCATTTGCAAAATATAGCTCATCCATGAACCCTAAAACCACCTTGCACCGATCTGGCCACTTTAGGACCGATTCCGTTAATCCAAACCTGGAATATGACAAATTACGGAATTATTTCAGAACAATTTTTGCACCCAGCAATTTGGGTGTCAAAGTTCATCATTTTGTCGGGCATCCAAAAACTCCAAAATTACTTTTGGATCGATCTGGTCACTTGGTGATTGGTTTTAGTAACTCCGGTGCAATCCAAAATATGAAAAATAACGGGATTATTTCAGAACAATTTGGGACAAGGCAATATGGATGTCAATGATCATCATTTTAAAGATCAAGCTTATTCATGATCCCCACAAATATTTTTTACCGATCTGGTCACTTAGGGGCCGATTCTGGAAACTACGGTGAAACTTGGAATATTGAAAATATGGGATTATTTCAGAACGATTTTTGACTAGGCATAGGCAAGATGGTTGTCAAAGTTCATAATTTTCAGGACAGGCTCATCCATGATCACAATAACTTGTTTTGAACAGATCTGGCAACTATTGAATCGGTTCCGGGGCTCTTGCAGAAAAAAGTAACTAGCCAATGTAGTTGTGAAATTATATATTATGAATTTTTACACTCAAATTGCCTGATCCAAAATTTCTTTGAAAAAGGGACCAGATTGGTAAAAAATGATTGTGGGGATCATCAATGAGCTTGATTTTAAAAATAATGAACTTAGGCACCTATATTGCCTTGTCGAAAATTAATATAAAATAAACGCGTCATTAGTTATATTTCGAATTGCATAAAAGTTTCAAGAACCGGTCCCAAAGTGGCCAGATCGGTCAAAAATGATTTTGGGGTTCCTGGATGAGCTAGATTTTGAAAATTATGAACTTTGACACCCAAATTGCTGGGTCCAGAATTGTTCTGAAATAATCCCGTTATTTGCCATGTCCTGGGTTTCACCGGAGAACCAGGAACCGGTCCCAAAGTAGCCAGATCGTAAAGTGGGGTTCATGGATGACCTACCATTTGAAAATGATGAACTTTGACACCCAAATGACTGGGTCCATAATAAGCCCAGAATTTGCCATATTTCGGGTTTCACCGGAGTACCGGGAACCGGTCCCAAAGTGGCCAGATCGGTCCAAAAGTGGTCCTAGGTTTCATTGATGACCGGTTTCCCCGGGGTTGGAGACCTACCCGCCCAATCCGGAAGATCTCCGGTGGTCCAGAATGCATGGCCAGCACTGTCTGGTAGAACAACGATCATAACTTGAAAAATTGTATTTTTTCAAAGATTGCTGTTTAAAATTTTTGCGGGACCCCAAAATCGCCATTTTTACCCAGTTGACCCACCAAAAAAATTTTGGGGTTTCCGGCATATTTTCGAAAAATAGAAATTCTAACGAGTCCAATTTAAAAAAGAAGTATGCAAATTGGATGAGTTATGGCCATTTCAATGATTTCAGTTTCACCCAGGCCTATACGGGTTAACCAACAAAAAAATAAATAAAAAAAATCCAGTTAAAAACTGTCCAAAAAAATAAAATATCAAATATTCAAAATAAATTATTAATAAAAAAATCCCTCTGGGATGGGAGTCTGATTCAAATCCAGTTCAAGTTAGTAATATGAATTTGTTATTCTATATACAAGAAGTATAAATTTATAAATCGGCATTAGGCCATGTCAAATATCTTATTATCAAAATTTCTAGAAACTCTGTTCTTTCTTAAATAAATAATTAAATAAAATAAAAACTTTTTAAAGGGGCTGTTGAAATAAATAATGAAATAATTTAAAAACCCTTCTGGGATGGAAGACTAATTCAGTTCCTGCTTATCAGAATTTTTAGTTCTATAGCCCTGAAATATACCTTTGGGTAATTCTCTACCAACTCACACGAAATCGGGAAAAGTTGACCCGACCCCTCTTCGATTTGCGTGAAACTTTGTCTTTAGGGGTAACTTTTGTCCCTGATCACGAAACCGAGGTCCGTTTTTTGATATCTCGTGACGGAGGGGCGGAACGACCCCTTCCATTTTTGAACATGCGAAAAAAGAGGTGTTTTTCAATAATTTGCAGCCTGAAACGGTGGTGAGATAGAAATTTGGTGTCAAAGGGACTTTTATGTAAAATTAGACGCCCGATTTGATGGCGTACTCAGAATTCCGAAAAAACGTATTTTTCATCGAAAAAAACACTAAAAAAGTTTTAAAAATTCTCCCATTTTCCGTTACTCGATTGTAAAAAATTTTGGAACATGTCATTTTATGGGAAATTTAATGTACTTTTCGAATCTACATTGACCCAGAAGGGTCATTTTTTCATTTAGAACAAAAATTTTCATTTTAAAATTTCGTGTTTTTTCTAACTTTGCAGGGTTATTTTTGAGAGTGTAACAATGTTCTACAAAGTTGTAGATCAGACAATTACAAAAATTTTGATATATAGACATAAGGAGTTTGCTTATAAACATCACGAGTTATCGCGATTTTACGAAAAAAAGTTTTGAAAAAGTTACTTTTTGCGTTTCTCTTTATTTCGTCGTCCGTGTCTGTCGCGGGTGACCATGAACGGCCATGATCGATGACGACCAACTTTTTCAAAACTTTTTTTCGTAAAATCGCGATAACTTGTGATGTTTATAAGCAAACCCCTTATGTCTATATATCAAAATTTTTGTAATTGTCTGCTCTACAACTTTGTAGAACATTGTTACACTCTAAAAAATAACCCTGCAAAGTTAGAAAAAACACGAAATTTTAAAATGAAAACTTTTGTTCTAAATGAAAAAATGACCCTTCTGGGTCAATGTAGATTCGAAAAGTACATTAAATTTCCCATAAAATGACATGTTCCAAAAATTTTTACAGTCGAGTAACGGAAAATGGGAGAATTTTTAAAACCTTTTTAGTGTTTTTTTCGATGAAAAATACGTTTTTTCGGAATTCTGAGTACGCCATCAAATCGGGCGTCTAATTTTACATAAAAGTCCCTTTGACACCAAATTTCTATCGCATCACCGTTTCAGGCTGCAAATTATTGAAAAACACCTCTTTTTTCGCATGTTCAAAAATGGAAGGGGTCGTACCGCCCCTCCGTCACGAGATATCAAAAAACGGACCTTGGATTCGTGATCAGGGACAAAAGTTACCCCTTAGGACAAAGTTTCACGCAAATCGAAGAGGGGTCGGGGCAACTGCTGTGTGAGTTGGCGGAGAATTACCCCTTTACAACTTGACATAAGGGAGAAATTGAATCAGTGTCTTGCGAACCTTCGTGGTGAACGGACACTAGAGCTGCGGTATTTTTTACTACCTAAGCTCAGAGTTATTTCAAAACAAAATTCACAGTCTTTTTAAAGACTACCTGAGTTATTTTCCAAAATTCTAAACAGTCTTTTCAAGACTAACCCCACCTGAAATTTTGTTGTATTTTACAAACGAAGCCATCTTTTTAAGAGAACTTTGCTTGCAAAATGCGTCAAAACAAAGGTAAACGCAAATCTTCTGAAGATTTGGTCGTTACGTCGGTGAAGCGTTTGAACGCTAAACCGGCTAACGGAAACAGAAAAAGAAAACAGCCTCTTCTGAGGTCTGATTCTGATTCTGAATGTGAGGTCAATCCTCCAATTCCATTGACAAACAGTTTCGGTGTTTTATCCGAAACTGATGACAAGGAAGCTTCTCCTCGTACTGAGCCTTCTGCCGTCGAGAAACGAGTAAAGGCTCCGCCAATTGTAGTGACTTCCGTCTCCGATTTGGCCAGCTTTCGAACGCAACTGAAGAATTGCAAGGAAACTTGCAATTTGAAAGTTTCGTTCCAGCTTGGTCGAAGAGGAGAATGTCGCTTGTTGACGGAATCTTTACAAGATCACCAAACTTTTGTTGGTTATTTGAAAAACCACAAACACAATTTCTACACGTATGAGACCAAGAATGCTCGGCCATTCAAGGCGGTCTTGAAAGGTCTCTCCAACGACTTGTCGGTGGATGAGATCAAAAACGAACTTAAGGTGTTGCTTGGCTTTGCCCCATCCCAAGTAATACCAATGAAGAAAAAATCAAACGTGAATATTTCTCGCTTTGGTTTGACTTCACAATTTTATCTGATTCATTTCAACAGAAATGAAATCAACAACTTGAAACTTTTGGACAAAGTTCAGTTTTTGTTCCATGTACGGGTAAAGTGGGAGCATTTTAAGAAACATGGCGGTAATGGCCAGAATCTGACCCAGTGCCGGCGTTGCCAGGCATTCGGTCACGGTACTGATCATTGCGCCATGGTTCCAAAATGCATGGTTTGCGGGGATTCTTCTCACGACAAGGACAATTGTCCCGTGAAAGAAGTCACCCAATTTAAATGTGCAAATTGTGGTGGAAATCACAAATCAAATTTCTGGGATTGCCCCATCAGAAAAAAGGTTTTGGATTCTCGTGCTAAGCATCAGCCGAAATCCAAACCGAAATTTTCTCAAAGTCAGGTTGTACCTGCATCTTTAAATCAAACGTTCGTGCTGTCTCACTCGAACAATTCTAGAAATACCCCTACCGTGGAAAAGTTAGGTAACAACATTGGCATTTCTTATGCTAACGTCGTTTCGGGTTCATCCACGAATTTTAAATCCTCTACCAATATTTCTGAAATTGGGCAGGTACCTCAAATCTCATTTGAAAATTTTTCTGCTGGCAACGCTTTGGGATCTTCTGATCTCGGCGATGTTACGTTTGAAAAAATGACTTTTTTGCAAAACTCACTGTTTGGTTTGATTCAAACAATGAGTAATGCTACATCCATGATGGAAGCAATCCAGATTGGATTAAAATTTGCGAATGATGTTGTTCTTACCCTGAAGTTTAATCATGGATCTAAGTAATTCCATCAATATTATGAATTTTAATGCTCGCTCTTTAAAAGCGAAAGAAAATGAATTTTTCAACTTTTTACGAGTTCATAACGTGCATGTTGCTGTTATAACCGAAACATTTTTAAAAACTGGCACTTATTTGAAAAGTGATCCAGATTATAAAGTTATAACTAATAACCGAATGAATCGAAATGGCGGTGGAGTTGCAATAGTTATCCACCGTAGTATGACTTATAGCACGTTACGTGACTTTAAGTTAAAAGTTATTGAAAGTTTGGGCATTGAACTTGAAACTTCTTTTGGGAAAATTATGATTGCAGCTGCATATTTGCCTTTCCAGTGCAATGGGGAAAATAAAAATTATTTCAAAGGGGATTTGAATAAACTTACTCGGCATAGATCTCGATTTTTGATCATCGGTGATTTTAATGCCAAACACCAATCTTGGAATAATTCAAGAGTAAATTCCAATGGTAAAATTCTGTTCAGAGATTGCACTTCTGGTCTTTATTCGGTTTTATACCCGAATGGGCCAACTTGCTTTTCTTCTGTTAGAAATCCATCTACTATTGATTTGGTGTTGACAAATCAAAGTCAGTATTGTGGTCCTTTAGTGACTCATGCTGATTTTGATTCTGATCACCTTCCAGTAACTTTTTCACTTTCTCATGAAGCAGTTATCAGACCCAATAGTTCTGTGTTTAATTACCACAAAGCTAATTGGGACAGGTATCAGCATCATATTGAGAATAATTTAAATCATGATTTTGTTTTAGAAACCAAAGCTGATATTGATTCAGCCTTGGAATCTTTAACTATTGCAATTTTGGATGCTAGGAATATTGCTATTCCTAAAGTCCAAGTCAAATTTGATTCTCCCATTATTGATGACGATCTTCAGCTTCTGATTCGTCTGAAAAATGTTCGCCGAAGACAGTATCAACGTTCTCGTGATCCTGCACTGAAGCGAATTCAAAAAGATTTGCAAAAGGTTATTGACCACAGATTCACTCTCCTACGAAATGAAAAGTTCGCAAGAGATGTCGAACAAATTAAACCTTATTCCAAACCTTTTTGGAAACTTTCAAAGGTTCTTAAGAAACCTCAAAAACCCATCCCTTCTTTAAAAGATGGTGATAATATTCTATTAACTAATGGGGAAAAAGCTCAAAAACTTGCTCAGCAGTTTGAGAGTGCTCATAATTTCAACTTGAATGTTTTGAGTCCTATTGAAAATCAAATTTCAATAGAATTTCAGAATATTGTTGAACAAGAATTTTCATCAGATGAAGTTTTTAATACGGATCTGAATGAAATAAAATCTATTATCAAAAAATTTAAAAATATGAAAGCCCCTGGTGAGGATGGCATTTTTTACATTTTAATTAAAAAATTACCAGAAGCAACTTTAAGTTGCTTGGTCAAAATTTTCAACAAATGTTTTGATTTGGCATATTTTCCCAGTAGTTGGAAAAATGCCAAAGTAATTCCGATTTTGAAACCGGATAAAAATCCTGCTGAAGCCTCAAGCTATCGGCCCATTAGTTTGCTTTCATCTATTAGTAAATTATTCGAAAGAATAATTCTTAATAGAATGATGACGCACATTAATGAAAATTCAATTTTCGCTGATGAGCAGTTTGGATTTCGCCTTGGGCATTCAACTACTCATCAGTTGTTGAGAGTTTCAAATTTAATTCGAAGCAACAAATCTGAGGGCTGTTCTACTGGCGCTGCTCTTCTAGACATAGAAAAAGCATTTGACAGTGTTTGGCATAAAGGTTTGATTGCGAAATTGAAAAGGTTTAATTTTCCGATTTATATCGTGAAAATTATTCAAAATTATTTGACGGATCGTACTCTGCAGGTATGTTATCAGAATAGCAAATCTGATCAACTACCTGTACGTGCTGGCGTCCCTCAAGGAAGCATTTTGGGTCCAATTTTATACAATATTTTTACTTCTGACTTGCCTGATTTGCCCCCAGGATGTCAGAAATCACTTTTTGCTGATGACACAAGCATCTCCGCCAAAGGCAGAAGCCTTCGTGTCATCACAAGAAGATTACAAAAAAGCTTGGATATTTTCAATTCTTATTTGAAAGAATGGAAAATTACTCCAAATGCTGCAAAAACTCAACTTATTATTTTCCCTCACAAACCAAGGGCTGATTTTCTTAAACCAAAAAGTCATCACATTATAAAGATGAATGAGGTAAATCTAAAGTGGGAGGATCAAGTGAAATATCTTGGACTTGGTTTTGACAAAAACCTTACTTACAAGGATCACATTGAAAGTATCCAGGTTAAATGTAACAAATATATTAAATGTTTGTATCCACTTATAAACAGGAATTCTAGACTTTGTCTCAAGAATAAACTGTTAATTTATAAACAAATTTTCAGACCTGCCATGCTTTATGCTGTGCCGATCTGGACAAGCTGTTGCTTAACCAGGAAGAAAAAACTTCAGAGGATTCAGAACAAAATTCTGAAAATGATTCTGAAACTTCCTCCCTGGTTCAGCACCAGTGAACTTCATCAATTAGCCGAAGTTGACACTTTGGATGTTATGTCCAATAAGATAATTGATGCATTTCGACAAAAATCATTGCAGTCTTCAGCTGCATTGATCCGGTCTTTATATAGTTTATAAGTTAGTTTTAAGGTATCCCTTTTCCCTTTTGTACATGTAGGACCTCCTACATTTGAAATCACTGAATAGCGAAAGCTACAATATTTCATGAATAAATGAAAGTTGCTAGTATTTAAAATTGAGGTGAAAAGTCATCGTTTGTGATTGGACACTCAATAATATTTTAACTGAATGAATGTACATGGAAAAGAAATTTGAATAAATATAAATTAAAAAAAAAAAAAAAAAAATAAAATAAAAAAAAAGGGAGAAATTGAAAAAAAATTTTTAAAAATTTATATACAATTATCTAAATAATTATTAGTTATTTAAAATACATTATATAATAATTCTGAAATCCTTCTTGGATACAAGCCAGATTCAGTTCCTGCACATGAAAGCGATAAGATTTGTAGTTCTATATCCATAGAATATAAATTCACAATTTGGCGTAAGGCAACGTGAAATAAAAAAAAATATAGTAAAATTAAATATATGAAATAATTTATAAAAATATTCTTAAATCCTTCTGAGAAACGAATCTGGTCAGTTCCTGCACATGAAAGCCATGATTACTTTTTCAAAACAACCAATGCGCTATGGGTTTCAAATGTACATAGGACCTTTTGAAAAAGTAAGCAAGAAATATCCTAGAAACATTTACATTTACTTCCCCGTCCGACAAAAGGCGAGTCGTGGGACCTTCTGGGATCGAACCCAGGCAGACTTTGTGAGAGGCAACCATGCTTATCCCTACACCACGGGTACCGCAATTTAAAAAAAAAACCTTCTGGGATGGGAGTCTGATTCAGTTCAAGGTTCCTGGTCCTGTTAGTGGTCAGAACTTGTTGTTTTATATTCCAAAAATATTTATTAAACGAATAAAGTCATGTTGATTTTTTCAATTCTATAAATCAAGTAAAATTAATTTATGTAAATATATTATTTATTGAAATATATTATTGTAAAAATACCTTCTGCGATGAAAGTCTGAATCAGTTCCTTTTCATGTTAGTAATCAGAACTTGTTGTTTTAACACCCAAAGGAAAATATTTCTAAATCCTTAGAAACTCAGTATGTTTAAAACAGGGGCGCTCAAAGTTTTTGGAGGCCGGGCGAAATTTGAAGCTCAAATGAGCTTGCGGGCCAAATTTACAAAAAAAAATGTTATTGAAAAAAAATATACATTATTTTAATTTAAAAGATTTAACTTGTCAATTAAAAATAATAGAAACCAAAAAATAACGGTTTTCTATCGGTATCGTTGATTTTATTGTTTCAGGTATTTGAAAAAAAGTTTTTAGCTGAATGTACTTGTGTTTTCATAAAAAAACAAGTTTTGTTTTTATATTTCGAAAATGGTGACATTACATGTTGAACAATTCATCTAAAGGCGTAATTTTATGTATAAATTAAGTGTGGCTAATGAAAAATCGTTGAGAGCCATAATTTCAACAATTCAATGAAAAAAATGTTAGAGAATGTTTTAAGCTTCCGTATAGTTAAACTGCAATCATTATTTTCAATAAAATAAAGATTCGACAAAAAAAACATGTTAGCGAAAAAACATTTATTTATTTCATCGAAAATTCACTAAAATTCATTTTTTTAATAAACCCAAACATGCTCAAATGATTATAAATGCAAGGAATGCGTATTTAATAAATTTCAGCTGATTGCATTTAAATTTATTTTTTTGAAGTTTTGAAGTTGTTTGAAAATATATTTTTGCTCCTGGTTTTTGAGCCATTTTTTTATAATAGTGGAGGGGTGGGTTGATCGACGAAAGCTTTGTAAAATATTTGCAACAAACTTGATCCTCCGATTTCCACATTTTGTCTGCCTAAATCAGTTGGTAGTCAATCAGATTCGTTATCTAACTGTAATGAGTTCGAATCCCGAAGGAAGTGCAAAGTATGTTTGAGGGTCAGTTCATAAAAGTGTCATTATGACTTGTGAATTAATAAAGAAAACTTGCATTTTTGCAACTATTACAGAATTCTGCCTAAGTCAAACTTGAACGTTTTTTTAATATTTCTAAAAAAATTGATGAAAATTTTGACGATATTTACTAGTTTCACTCACATTGAAACGTGTGAAATTGTTCTTTAATTATAAAATATTTTGAAAAAAATATTTGTATCCTAAAGTGGAGATCGAAATATTGATAAATCATAAGTTTTTTTATTAACAAAAAATAAAAAAGATTAGTATACAAAAGTTTAAAATAAACCATAATTTTGAAAAAGTATAAAATCACTATACAAGTGGTCAACGGGCCATTTTACATGATCATTCAACATGGGTCCGCGGGCCACAAAATATCACCTCGCGGGCCATACTTTGGTCACCCCTGGTTTAAAATTAAAATTTAATTAAAAAATCCTTCTGAGATGGAAGACTGATTAAGCTCCTGGTTGATGTTACTAATCAAAAATCGTCTATTGTGTGCTATCTTGTGACAACGACCAAGTGGGCCTTGAAAGTAAAAAGGAACTACGTGTTACAAGTGTGCACAGATTTCCCAAACAAACTAAAATAAGCTTAAATCAAGAGTTTAACCGACTTTATCAGTATATTTTTAATAACAAACGACTGCATTGCATTTAAAAATGTGTTTAAAGTAAATTTGTGAAAAACAAGAAATAATTTCTACATTTTTCAACAATTTGTACGACGTGTTACAAGATAAAAGAAGATTTTTGATGAGAAATCGGTCTATGGCATGTGTCAGGTGTGATCCGAGAAACAGAAGCGAATATCCTAAATCGGGTTATAGCATCTTGTAGAGTTTGTTAATTATAACAAAAGGTTATCAATAACTAATTTTTGACCAAAATGGTCTATGTCACAAGGTAGCACACATCAGACAATTTGTTATTATCATATTGTCTCAGAAGTATAAATTTATAAATTGGTAAGACCGGGATGGGAGATTGATACAGTTACTGGTTAT
Source organism: Culex pipiens pallens (assembly GCF_016801865.2). Lineage (NCBI taxonomy): Eukaryota > Metazoa > Arthropoda > Insecta > Diptera > Culicidae > Culex > Culex pipiens. The sequence continues at coordinate 68,523 of NW_026292828.1, forward strand.
GTTAGTAATCAGTATTTGCATTTCTACATCCCAGAAGTAAAAATTAACATATCGGCATACGGCCATGTCAAATTTATTAAAATCTAAGATCTTTGAAACTAGAGGGTGACGAGCGGGAATTCCCGGGAAATCGGCAATTTTTTTACCTCTCGATTCCCGGAAAATTTTATACTTATAAATATCGAACCAAAATTAATTGACTAATCAGAAAAACATTTGAAAAATTCGAAATTGTTTAGAACATTGGATGTTCAATGTTCGATTTTCAAGTTTGAACTCCAGAGTTTTTTTTGAATAGGTCCTATAAACATATGAAAGACATTAGTTTATTGGCCCTTTCCAAAAAAAACTCTGGAATTGATCAATGCTTCTCTGATCTTCTTATCCTAAAAGTGTGAATTTTAACTTTTCAAAAATTCCAATAACTTTATGTGAATGTAACCAAAAAATGTGGAACCCAAAATTAACCTTGAAGCATAATACGCAGTTACACGCCATAAATGAAATATTTATTATTTCTAAGAGGGAAAAGCCTTCTCAAGATAAGTTTAATTTCTATATTCTCTCTCGAGCATAGCAAAACTCATAGTCTATTTTTTTAAATTCTAAGTAAGTGAATTTCGCTTTATCGAGATAATTACCTTTTTTGATGCCAATAAGTCTTTTTGTGTTTTGCAAATTAAATTATATTTTGGGAATAAAAATCAGGCATTCTTTGTAAGCGGACACTAAGTCCGCTAATTGAGATCATTTACAGTTGACCTTAAGAAGGAAAAAATCAACTTAAAGTTTTTGTTTTGAGTCGTTATTTATCATATTGCAGAATGCCATATTGCAGAAATGGAAAATTATATATTTGTTATTTTTATTACTTTCAAAAAATCTAATAACAAGTTCAACAAAAAGTTTGTGCAGCTTTTGAAAAATCAATCAGTGCGAATGAAGATTCGTAAACATTTTAAACTGCAATTCCAGTCCCAAAAAAGCTCAAGAAACGATTTTGTATTTGTAGATTGAGGGAAAAAAATCAAAATGTAGAAATATTTCCTCAAAATAATGAGGTTACTTAAATTTACGTTTCATTGAATTAGCATGATTTAATTGGGTCTTAAAATGAAGTTTAAATTTGTGATATTATTGCTCATAACGATAAAGCTTATTTTTCTGAGTTCAATGACCCTTTGATAGACCACAAAGGATTTAAAATTGATTTTTAATTGAATTTTAAAAAATCAACTTCATGGTCCTTCTTGACAGAAAAAGTCCTGCTTGACAGCTCGTTCCAAGGGGACCATAGTTTATCAATCGAAAAAATGTTGTCTCATCAATATTTTTTTTGCATTAAAATAAAAAAAGTGATTTGAAATGATTTTTAATCGTGTTTTTTACCGTTGTAAATAAAAATTGACATAGGGCTTTAGTAGCCAATTGTATCTGAATTCATTAAAAAGAAACGTTTTTTCCTTTTCTTTTTAAGTTACCCGGGATTTTTTTTAACTAGCCAATAGTGTCAGGCTAGTTAAAAAAATTCCCGGGTCCCGGAAATTCCAGGGAAATGGCAAAACTCAACTCTCGATTCCCGGGAAATTGAAAATCTCGAGAATCGTCACCCTCTATTAGAAACTCTTTTATTTATAATTAATAATTGAATGATTTAAACAAACGTCTGGCATGAGATTCTGATTCAGTTTTTGTCATGTTGGTGATCAAAATTTCAAGATTTTTTTTTATTTGGTCCTATAAACATATGAAACACAATAGCTTATAGGACCTTTTCAAAAAAAAAACTCTTGATTTGTAGTTTTATATCCCAGGAGATATTCAGAAATTGGCATAAGTTCATGTCAAATTTAAAAAATATTTAAAATTTTGGAAACATGTTTGAAATAAATTTATCAAATAATTTAATAACAATGACCTACAAAAATTGAAAAAAAAATCATGCGCAGTCTCAACTAGAGGGAAGCATAAACTTTGAATTGATTTTTTCGAAAATATTCAGACAGAACTGATTAGATTTTCTTTAAAGTTTGTATGGAGAATTTGGGTGTTCGTCGGTGTTGCATAATACAAAAATTTCATGCTTGAATTGGAATTGACAACTTTCGGAGTGGAATTTGTAAAATGGTTTTCTTAGTCGGGAGGCCACATTTTTGTGTGTTTTTTACCATTTTTTCTGAAACTTTGGGAAACTTTTGACTAATTTTGACACGGTAGTAAATTTTTCATCAAAATGACAATTCAAAATTAATGTTTTATAGGAGTTGGAAAATTTTGAATTTGTTTTTTTTTTTAAGACAGACCACCCGACCTGTTCGGCTCAATTTTCACATTAATGATCGTTAGAATAACAGTTCTACATTTTTTCATAGTTTATATGGTGGAATCAGTTTTCAGATGACCAGTGAACATAACTTTGGCAAAAGATCGAACAAATATTTTTTCGTGTCATTTTTGTGTAAGTTTTAAGTTAAAAAGTGATCCAGATGTAGATAACATGACTTGTTAAAATATTTTTTGCAATTCCGTCGTGAAAATACTTACTTTTCCTGTCATTCTTGAACGACGAAATAGCCTACTTTTCTTTACCAAAAATAACAGAATCGAATAGCAACACATTTCAAAATAAATGCTGAAAAGTTCTACTTTTCAGCACTGAAATGGGTGCTGAAAAGTTGACATTTTCTGCACTTGTTTCGAAAAGTAACACTTTTCAAAAAAAATTTGATTTGAACGATTTATTGACAAAATACATGAAAATTCGACTTAAAATTTCCCTCAATGGGTGTTTTTCGAAATTGCAAAAAATGTTGTATGGAACTCGTTGCAAAACTCGGTGAACCTCGTTGGATAAATGTACGACTCGTGCTGAAAAAATCCTCTTTTTGCAACTTGTTGCATAAACTACTATTTCGTAAAACCGATTCCACCGGATAAACCATGAAAAATGGGCAATTGTTACTATGACGATCGAAAATGTGAAAATTGAGCCAAAAAGGTTGGGCAAGCCTGCTCTTAGTATATTGGAGAAAGCGTTGAAAATGTTTTTTTTCGGGATACCAAACGTAATAATTTTTGTAGCTCTTAATTTTATGGTTTATTAAATTTATAAACAAAACATTCAAAATAACTTTTTTTCTAATGGTACGTACTTAGATTGACTTAGTTGACTTTTATGAAATTTCGTTTTAATATATTTTTTTTTCAATCTTTGTTATTTCATATCCTTGGCACAGAAAGAACTTCTAACATATGCCGTTCATCAAAGTATTGAAGTGGTGAAGAACATCACCGTTCACAAAAACACCAAATGTTGTTATTCTTGTGCAAATAACAGCGACCGAAATGTTCCGCTGGTTGCCCAGTAATAGATGATAAAATACAAACAACATGGTCAAAACAAACCAAAATCATGTATGTGGAAGCCCACACAATAGGGGAAAGTGGGGCAAGTGTAACAAGCTAAGGAAATCCTGTTTTTCAATGTTAAAAAACGATTTTTAAATTTTTGATTTTCCGTACGTTCTACTCAACTAGTGGGGCAAGACGAACAACCCGTTGGGGCAAGAGGAACAATGCATGAAACAACATGTTAATTTGCTAACAAGTGAACTGCTATCACTATGAAACATCAGATTAGAATGTATTTGAAACGTTTCTTTCATTTTTAGGTTAAATAATAATATTTTACTAAAAATTTGATCGGTTTAACGAAAAAAATAATTACTTAGATGATAAATAGTAAATTTTCATGGTATCACTTTATTTTGCATAGACATTTTTTTAAACAATTGTTTATCAGTTTTTAAGAACTGTTTGTATTTATTTCCCAATAAAATATGTTGTTGCAGCAATTCGTATTTTTTTCCATACTAAAAATCCATATGGTACACTTGCCACACCTGAACAAGATTTTTTAAACGCTCTCAACAAAAATAACCAAAAGTTAAATCATACTTTCTAATAGGTGCAAATCATTGGTAGGGACACTACTGATCTAGGAAAAATTGCATTTTGATAAAATGAGCCTTATAACGAACCCTAAGCCTTATTTTGTACTTTCCATATATTATAAGAAAACAAAGGTTTTTAAAAAAACTTCATTAAATCTTATGTCCCGTGGCGTTTACGTCGTTTTGGTGGTTATGTGGTAGTAGAATCAGCTAATTGCATTGCTAGCAACAATTCTTCATACTGGAAATAATCAAAATTGTAAAAATTACGGCCGTACGAGCGATTGTTCCTCTTGCCCCATATGGTCGTCTTGCCCCTAAATCTGACCACCGAAAGGTGTGGGAATAGCAAAAAAAAACATGGCTATGCCATTTTTAGGTAAGGAATATATGTGTTAAAATCTAGAATACCTCAACTAAGTATAATAATGTTTTTTTTTTTGTAGAATTGTTTTACCCTTGCAATAACATGTTTTGGCTATGTTGTGGTCTTTCACGTGCAAATATTGGAATGATTTCATAATATTACTTGACATCTATTACTTGGGAACCAAGGTCTCATTTAGATCGCTGTTATTTACCCAAATATATCCAAAATTTGATATTTCTGTGTTCTTTACCTCTGCTCAGGTATAACATTTTTGTACAGTATGTAAAAAAGTATTTACATCCCTTAATCACTATGCACATATTGTGATGAAACATGCAAATAATTTATAATTCGCCATAAACCTAGTACTACGTTATGTTCGGAAACTCTTGCCGAACATTTTGCTACAAAAATTATTTCTACAAAAAGTTCTATGAGCAATTCCATGTCAAATAGGGAATCGGTTGTACCCGACCCTCTCCGATTTCAATGAAACTTTGTAGACATGTTATCCTAGGCATATATAAGCCATTTTTGTGTACATGGAGCCAGTAACACTCGATAATGACATTTGAGAAGGGCGTAGTGTTTTAAATATTTTTGTATTTCGTAATTTAAATATTGCTGTATCTCGAAGCCGTTGCATCGTATCAAAAAGTGGTCAAAGACAAACTTGTAGGAAATTTGACGGGCTTTCCGAAAAAAATACATTGAAAGAAAAAAACACTCCACTTTTATGAGATTTTTTGATTTTAAAGTTTTAAAGTCAAATTTGAAGGTGAGCCCACGATTTGTTTTCGTTCAAAATTTTTGTGAAAATAGCCTAAGATGTTACAAAAAGACTCAAGAAAAATGCAGGATGGAGCAACTCACCTAAAAAAATACAAAAATCATTTACTGAAACCGTTTTTTTGAAAAGTGCTCTTAAATTCAAAATTTTCAAAAGCCGAATACGGGAATCGATTCTCCAGACAATTTTACATAAAAGTCTCCATAATGACCATTGTCCTAAGTCCAATCTTTGTGAAGTTACAGCGGCTTTAAAAATCAAAATGTTGAAAAAATAGGTTTTTTGATGGTTTTCGGCAATTTCTATATGACAGACTTGATTTTTTCAGTCTCGAAAATATTTTTACCGGAAAGCTCGTTCAATTTCCCATAAGTTTGTCTTTAACCACATTTCAATTGGATGTATGGGCTTACAGATATACAGATTACAGATTTTTGAATATTTTGACGTTTAGAACACTTTTCTAAAAAACAGATTTAGTAAATGATTTTTGTATTTTTTAAGGTGAGTTGCTCCATCTTGCATTTTTCGTGAGTCTTTTTGTAACATCTAAGGCTATCTTCACAAAAATTTTGAACGAAAAAAAAACGTTGGCTCCCCCTCAAATTTGACTTTTAATCTTAAAAATCAGAAAATCTCATAAAAGTGGCGTGTTTTTTTCATTCAGTGTATTTTTTTCGGAAAGCCCGTAAAATTTCCTACAAGTTGGTCTTTGACCACTTTTTGATACGATGCAACGGCTTCGAGATACAGAAATATTTAAATTACGAATTACAAAAATACTCAAAACACTTACGCCCTTCTCAAATGTCATTATCGAGTGTTACTGGCTCCATGTACAAAAAAATGGCTTATATATGCCTAGGATAACATGTCTACAAAGTTTCATTGAAATCGGAGAGGGTCGAGAAAAAAGTACCTTAAAAATTCCTGTTATGGGCTTGAATTGCTCCTATAATAAATACTATTACAAAAATCAAAACAGGTGCAACAAAAGTTTTTACACCTTTCGAAAAATTTACATAAATACAGTTATTTGTTTACAAATCACCATAAATCCAGTGTCACAACTCCAAATAGGCATCCACGACTGATTAAAAAAAATTGATTGAATATAAAGTTTACTAACTACTTAGTATACCATACCAACCCGGAATTACGACGTCGGAAAATCCGCCGACATCTGAACCAGTCCACCATTCACAGGTCAACTTATGTGTCATCGGAAAGGGCATACAATTTCAGATCTTTTGATACCCAAACATCTAGGTTTTCTATGAAACCCACGTTTTAAAATTTTAAACAAACTTTCTGTCATGGCAGTTTGAGTTAGTTCCTGGTCAAACTAGTGATCAGAAATAATTCTTTTATATCCCTGAAGTATAAATTAAAAACTTGCCAAATTGTCAAGTGAAATTTAAAATAGTTTAATATTCTTGGAACGTCAGTTATTTCCAATAAATTATTAAATAATTTAAAAAACTTTCAGTAATGGCAGTTTGGGTAAGTTCCCGGTCAAACTAGTGATCAGAAATTATTGTTTTATATCCAGATAAAATAATAAACAATGCAAATGCATAACTATGAATACAAAGAGACGTGTTGTTCCTCGAGAGTCAAGAACAGAATACAGAGTATCTGTCAAGATATTAAAATAATAGCAGAATTAAAAGGAACAACTAGTCTCTTTGCATTCATAGTAATGCATTCTGCAAAAACGCTCAACCAAACCACAAAACGTAGTACTAGGTTTCTGTCAAACTTTAAATTGTTTGCATGTTTCATTACAAAATCTGCATAGTGACCAAGGGATGTAAATACTTTTTTTACATACTGTATATTATACTCTATCTTAAAAAAATATATATGAAACAACCAATTCTGATCACTAATATGACTAGGTACTTAATCAGACACCCATCCTAGAAGGGGTTTTAAATTATTCATATTTTTTCTATTAATTAATTTTTAAAAATCATAAAATTTTAAATTCAACGGACAATGAATTCTGATCAATAACAAGACTAGAAACTGACTCAGACTGTTATCCCAAAAGTTTTTTTTAATTAATAAATATTTTTTTCAAACAACTATTTGTTGTTTTTTGATTTGGTATGGTATTATACCAATTTGTGAATTTATACTAAAAGGTTTAAAAAAAATCTGATCACTTACATTTTCAGGAACTGAATTAAACTCCCATCCCAGAAGGATATTAAACTAAGATTTATAATTTATTTAAATTACTAGTTTTACCAGATTTATAGATTTTTGAAATTCAACATTGCCTTATGCTAAGTTGTGATTTTATACTCCAGGGACACCAGATTTTATAACTAACCTGACTTGAAACTGATTTGGATTCTAATCTTAGAATTTTTTTTATATTAAAAAACTAAATTCAAACAACTGAGTTTCCAAGCTTTTTGCTACTTTTGTAATTTGACACTGCAAGAATATAAAAAATCTAATTATATTTCAAAGAACTGACTCCCAGACTCCCTTCCAAAATGGTTTTCAATTTTTTTTACAAATGTCAGACGTTCCAAGATTTTTTAATAATTTTAAATTTCACATCCGTTATATTATTATACTTCAGGGATCTAAAACAATAGAATCTGATCACTAGTTTGACCAGGAACAAACTCAGACTTCCATCGCAGAGATTTTTTTAAATTATTGATAATTTACTAGAAATGACTGACCTTCTAAGATTTTTTTATCAAGATTAAATTTCACTATGTAATTAAGCAAAATTTTAATTTATACTTTATAGATATAAAACAATAAATTCTGATCACTGGTTTTACCAGGAACTGACTCAGACTGCCAACGCAGAAAGTTTTTGAAATTATTTAATAATTTACTAGAAATTACTAACATTCTAAGACTTTTTTTTATCAATTTTAAATTTTGCTTGGTAATTTGGCAAAATTTTAATTAATATTTTAGAGATATAAAACAATAAATTTTGAATACTAGCTTGACCAGGAGCTGGCTCAGACTGCCAACGAAGAGAGTTTTTGAAATTATTTAATAATTTACTAGAAATATCTGACCATCCAAGATTTTTTATCATTTTAAATTTCACTATGCAATTTAGCAAAATTTGAATTTATACTTTAAAGATATAAAACAATAAATTCTGATCACTAGTTTTACCAGGAACTGACTCAGACTGCCATCGCAGAGAGTTTTTAAAATTATTTAATAATTAGAAATGACTATCATTCTAAGATTTTTTTTATCAATTTTAAATTTCACTAGGTAGTTTGGAAAAATTTGAATTTATACTTCAGAGATATAAAACAATAAATTTTGATCACTAGTTTGACCAGGAACTTACCCAAACTGCCATCACTAAAATTTGTTTAAATTATTTAAAAAATTATTGGAAATAACTGACGTTCCGAGATTTTTTTACAATTTTAAATTTCGCTTGGTAATTTGGCAAAATTTTAATTAATAATTCAGAGATATAAAACAATAAATTTTGAATACTAGTTTGACCAGGAGCTGGCTCAGACTGCCAACGCAGAGAGTTTTTGAAATTATTTAATAATTTACTAGAAATGACTAACCTTCTAAGATTTTTTTTATCAATTTTAAATTTCACTAGGTAATTTAGCAAAATTTGAATTTATACTTTATAGATATAAAACAATAAATTCTGATCACTAGTTATAACAGGAACTGACTCAGACTGCCATCGCAGAGAGTTTTTAAAATTATTGAATAATTTACTAAAAATGACTAACCTTTCAAGATTTTTTTTTATCAATTTTAAATTTCACTAGGTAATTTAGCAAAATTTGAATTTATAATTTAAAGATATAAAACAATACATTCTGATCACTAGTTTGACCAGGAACTTACCCAAACGGCCATCACCGAAAGTATTTTAAATTATTTAATAATTTATAGGAAGAAATCTGGAGTTTTTTTTTGAAAAGGTCCAATAAACCAAATTTCCAGTTTTTGCATTTTGGGTGTTTTTAGAACCGCCTTGAGTCAGGGGTATTAAAAAACACCCAAAAAGCAAAAATTGAAAATTTGGTTTATTGGTCCTTTTAAAAAAAAACTCCAGAACTGACGTTCCAAGATTTTTTAAACATTTTTAAATTTTACTTGGTAATTTGGCAAAATTTGAATTTATATTTCAGAGATATAAAACACTCAATTCTGATCACTAGTTTTATCAGGAGCTTACCCAAACTGCCATCGCAGAGAGTTTTTTATCAATTTCAATTTTTACTTGATATTTCTAATTTATACTTCAGGGATATGAAACAATAAATTCTGATGACCAGTTTAATCAGGAACAAACTCAAAATGCCTTTATCGATATTACGCTCCTTACCGTTTACGTTGCGTTCGTTTAGATGAATGCAATATTTTGCTTGCAATAAATTTTGTAACCCATATTTTTGTTAAAGGAAAAAGGTAACTATTTCATTTTTTTTTTCATAAACCAGATTACGAATTCAATTAAATTATTTTACTATGAAAAAGGAGGAATAAATAATGAAACCCGCCATTTCAAATTATTTGAAAGTTATCTTGACATTAGCAATTTAATTTTTTTAAATTTAGTTGACTTTGTCGATCCTTTGTCGCTCCCACGATTCAGCTTCTTTTTATAATAAATTTCTAGCAATTAGAAGAACTAACATTGATTTTGTAATACAAATTGAATAAATTGATGTTATTCATTTCATTTGCCATTTGAAAATAAATGGGTTTCCTGTTTTTATCAGAACATTTTTCTTGTCTTTGAAGTTGTTATTGCCTCAACGGGCGTCTAATAAAAAAAATATAGAAAATTATGTTTGCTTATTCCAAACAACCCAAACTTCGAAATTTATTTAATTCATCATTTTGATGATATTGAAAGCGTACAATGTATTTTCTTAGAGATAATAGAAAAATGTGTATGTCAGGGATTGATGTTTTTGTATAACATTCCTCAAATTGTTTGATTATTTGACTCGTCTTCATCACTCGGTAAGGCACTGTTCAAAATATATTTTGATGTTTATGTCCCTCAACACATACACAATTTCAAATTACTACATTTGAATGAAAAAAGTGTTTTAAAATGTATTTTACACTACGTCAGTTGATTAGCAATTAGCCTTCGAAGTATTGACATGGTTCGTGAGGCTGAGTGTGTTTTTTTTAGTTACTGTAAATCGAAATAACGATATACAGTCATTTTACTTACATTCGAATCATGCTTATCAATGTTTTTGTAAATCAAACCTTACTAAAATATTTGCCAAAACAATATTTGTACAACAAATAAAAATAAATAAAATATTAGCAGTTCGATATAGTTCACAAAAACTGTCAATCCAAAATGATTATTTTTTTCATATTTCGAAAAACCCGTTTACGCTTTACTAACACCAACCACACTGCTTGAAACTATTTAAAAAATATTTGTTTTGAAAAAATATTTATTTCTTTATTTTCATGCTGATTACAATACTTTCCACTGCACGCAGTTCGTGCGAACAGTAACTGAGCCACGCCAGCATTCAAAACGAGAGCACGTGGCGCGCGCGCATCGCAGTAACCTATGAGATTTTTCGCGCCAACTAGCCGGTCCCGCGGCTTTGCCTTTCGCCTTAAGAGGCAGTATTTATAAATATTGCTCGGTTTGTTCTAGAGGTCGTATCGAGGTGCTCCGATTTGGATGAAACTTTCAGCGTTTGTTTGTTTATACATGAGATGAACTCATGCCAAATATGAGCCCTCTACGACAAAGGGAAGTGGGGTAAAACGGACTTTGAAGTTTGAGGTCAAAAAAACATAAAAAATCTTAAAATTGCTCGCATTTCCGTAAAACTTCATCAATTCCAACTCTCTTAGATGCATTCGAAAGGTCTTTTGAAGCACTTCAAAATGTGCCATAGACATCCAGGATTGGTTTGAAATTTTCTCTTAGCTTTTTCAAATTACTGTCAAAAATGGATTTTTTTAAAACCTTAATATCTTTTTCCAACAGCCTCCAACACCCATACTCCTATGGGTCAAAAGATAGGCAATTTCATGGACTATAAGCCTATGGTATTAACTTTTTGGCCAATCGCAGTTTTTCTCATAGTTTTTCGATTTTTCTGCAACAAACAATTTACAACCTTAGTTTTTACCCTGCTGGCCTCCATAGCGGCACTTTTTGGTCTCAATTTTGTCATATTCGGAATCCTCGGACAATTTCACGTAAGTTAGAAGTATTTGAATTGTAATTTTGATTTAAAAAATAATTAAATAAAACATTTTTGAAAAAAGAAATAGATTCTATTTACCCTATGATCAATACGTCAAATGCTGTATCAAGTAGGCGAAAACCTGTTTTACCCCTAATCCAACAAATTGTTAAAAAATATTTTAATTCATTCTAAATGGCAATTTTTCCAATCAAATTTACAACTCCAATACTTCTAATTTACGTGAAATTTTCCGATGATTCCGAATATGACAAAATTGAGACCAAAAAGTGCCGCTATGGAAGCCTACAGGGCTAAACCTAACGTTGTAAAATGTTTGTTGCAGAAAAATCGAAAAACTATGAGAAAAACTGCGATTGGCCAAAAAGTTAATACCATAGGCGTATAGTCCATGAAATTGCCTATCTTTTGACCCATAGGAGTATGGGTGTTGGAGGCTGTTGGAAAAAGATATTAAAGTTTTAAAAAAATCTATTTTTGACAGTAATTTGCAAAAGCTAAGAGAAAATTTCAAACCAATCCTGGATGTCTATGACACATTTTGAAGTGCTTCAAAAGACCTTTCGATACATCTAAGAGAGTTGGAATTGATGAAGTTTTACGGAAATGCGAGCAATTTTAAGATTTTTCATGTTTTTTTTACCTCAAACTTCAAAGTCCGTTTTACCCCACTTCCCTTTGTCGTAGAGGGCTCATATTTGGCATGAGTTCATCTCATGTATAGACAAACAAACGCTGAAAGTTTCATCCAAATCGGAGAACCTCGATACGACCTCTAGAACAAACCGAGCAATATTTATAAATACTGCCTCTTAAGCGAAAAAAAATGTAGGCTGGGAAGATACAGCGGTTACAGCGGTCAATGTTCTACAAAGTTGTAGAGCAGACAATTACAAAAATTTTGATCTATAGACATAAGGGTTTGCTTATAAACATCACGAGTTATCGCGATTTTACGAAAAAAAAGTTTTGAAAAAGTTACTTTTTGCGTTTCTCTTAGTTTAGTCGTCCGTGTCTGTCGCGGGTGACCATGAACGGCCATGATCGATGACGACCAACTTTTTCAAAACTTTTTTTTTCGTAAAATCGCGATAACTCGTGATGTTGATAAGCAAACCCTTATGTCTATAGAACAAAATTTTTGTAATTGTCTGTTCTACAACTTTGTAGAACATTGTTACACTCTTAAAAAATAACCCTGCAAAGTTAGAAAAAAACACGAAATTTTAAAATGAAAAATTTTGTTCTAAATGAAAAAAATGACTCTTCTGGGTCAATGTAGATTCGAAAAGAACATTAAATTTCCCATAAAATGACATGTTCCAAAAATTTTACAGTCAAGTAACGGAAAATGGGAGAATTTTAAAAAAAATTTAAGTGTTTTTTTCGATGAAAAATACGCTTTTTCGGAATTCTGAGTACGCCATCCAATCGGGCGTCTAATTTTACATAAAAGTCTCTCTGACACCAAATTTCTATCTCCTCACCGTTTCAGGCTGCAAATTATTGAAAAACACCTCTTTTTTCGCATGTTCAAAAATAGAAGGGGTCGTACCGCCCCTCCGTCACGAGATATCAAAAAACGGACCTCAGATTCATGATCAGGGACAAAAGTTACCCCTTAGGACAAAGTTTCACGCAAATCGAAGAGGGGTCGGGGCAACTGCTGTGTGAGTTGGCGGAGAATTACCCTAAATGTATTTTTTAGTTTTTTGGGAGAGACATACAGCCATCCCTCATATTCGGAACAGTTTACAGATCGGCCAATGTTCAAAAAATCATAGAAAATCGATGATTGATCTTAATGATTCGCCTTTACCTTCATTTGACAGCTTTTTTTGCGATCTTTCGAATGCTGTATCGAGCAACTGCAAATTTTAAATTTATATCAAGTTTTTGAAGGAAAACTCTGACCTTTGAAATCCACAAATTCGGAACACTTTTTTCTTACGGATGTAAACAAACTTTGATTCTCTCCAAGAGTACATATTTTCTACAAAATAATGACTTTACACACTGGAAACAATGAAACTAAAGCTTAATAATGTTTTATAAATGATCTGATAACTTTTTTTGTGAAAATTTCAGTTATATTCAGGTGTTCCACAATAGTGGGAGGCACAATAACATCCCACAATTATGGAACAGGCAATTTGGAGGCAGTGTTTTGCAGCTCTGTACAAAAAAGTCTCGAAATGCAGTTTTTTATTCAAAAAGAACTCCTTTTGCTAGTGAAACAGCAAGAGAATGTCCAAATGAAGGTCCTAAAAATAGAAGGGTCGCCAGAAAAGATTCAATTGGCATGTTATTGACAAATTATCACAAAAGTGTTCCGAATTTGTGGGTGTTCCGAATATGTGGGATGACTGTACCATACTGCATTTTTTGTCATTCTTTTTGTAACATCTAAGGCAATTTCCTCAAAAGTTTGGAATGAAAAAAAAAATCGTGACATCACCATCAAATTTGACTTTTAAAAAATCTTATAGAAGTGGCGTGTATTTTTATTTCAGTGCATTTTTTCAGAAAGCCCGTCCAATTTCCTTTAAATTTGTGTTTGACCACTTTTAGATACGATGCAACGGCTTCGAGACACATTAATTTTTCAAATGCAAAATACAAAAATGTTTAAATAACTTACGCCCTTCTGAAATGTTATTTTCGGGTACAATTGGCCCCATATACACAAAAATGGCTTATATAGGCATAGAATAACATGTCTACAAAGTTTCATTGAAATCGGAGAGGGTCGGGTACAAAAGTACAAGAAAAATTCCTGATTTGAGCTGGAATTGCTCTTTTAATGTCAACCTAGCTATCAATGTTTCCACGGTTTTTCTAGATCCGATTTTCTAGATCCGAAGCAGATGTTTTTGCAATACAATATTCTCGAACAATCATTACTGATGTACGTGGCTATGTTTTGGCTTATCTAAGCTACATTCATTCAAAGTGGGTTCTGGAAAAAAAACTGGAAAGATTGACTCACGGGCATTAACAATATTGCACAACTTTTCATCTGTTGAACAGAGGCAAACTATGCTATTGTTTGATCTACTTCCAATGAGAATGATATTACATGTCTAGTTTGTATTGGTAAAATTGTTGGTCGTGGTTTGTTTGATTTTATTTCAAGTTTAGCTAAAAAAATAATAAAATTTGCTGATTCTTACACTGCCCCTGATCGCATAAATGTCCCATATGCATTTTCATCGATTTCGAGTTATTGATGCAGTTTGATTCAAAAATGTGTGCTCTTTCGAAAGAGCCTATAACATCCAGTACTTTGTTCTAGAAATCAGGAGGAAATCCAGTTTTATGTATGGGACAAACTTCAAATGCGTTTTTCTAAGCTTGCTGTTTTTGCATATGGGACATTTATGCGAACATGGGTAGTACAGAACTTGAGAAAATAATAATATGATTTATTGAATTGAAAACTTTTAAAACTTCTTTAATTTAATATCATGCTCCGAAAATGTGCGATTTCAAGCACTTATCTAATTTCCAAGCATAATATGAATAAATGAAGAAAGAAAGACAATGATGCCGAATAGCCGGAAATTAAAAACACTTTCAAAATTTCGTCCAAAGCACAGAAAAAAGAAGCTTGCTCAGCGAAAAAACCATGGAAAAGATAAATAAATAATGACGAAAAGTGGCGAGACTCGGAGTTTTCCCCGGCATTTTTTTCACCCCCTCCTTGAAGACAACGCGCGGGAAAACCCCGGAAGGATGCGTCGAATAAAAGCGTCCTCCCGTGCCGCAAATGACCGCGTCCAAAAGTTGACGGGGCGAATTTGCGCCGTTGGACAAATTTTCAGCCGAATTTATTGTCCGACGGTTGGTGAGGCGTTGAAACGCTTTTGTTTCTGCTGAGTAGTTTTTTGAGGAAAAGTCAACTGGGAGGGGGTGCAAAACTGTTGCTTTCTACCGTTTTATTGTGTCTGCTTTCAGGCGTCAAGCGATTGTCTTTTCTTCGTTTGAAGGCAGTCAAGTGTGGGTGAGGTTTAATTGTAGGAACCGGAGAAGCCATCAGTGAGCTTTAAATTTAACTTTCTAATGAATCATTAATTGTGCTTTGACGATTGCACCGAACAAAACCACCAATTTACGCCAATCAACCCAATTTGAATTGTGGAGCTCATTATTTCTACGCGAAATAACCCACATGTTGTCCTATAAAGAAACCAAATTGAATTATTATCAATCAAAATGCCATCACTTGAACGGTTTCAACAAAACCTCAATCAACTTTCAAATGCCCGTACACAAAAACCCACTCAGGCGTGCTGCATTTCGAGAGGTGGAAATTTGCATCCAAATCGGTGCGTCGATAAATTGCCAGTGAATAGATGAATCAATTTGGTAGAAAATGTGACCTCATTAATTAGTGCACCGGCACCCATTTCGGAAATCATTTCGATGGTGATGACAAGCACCGTATCATGCACATTACAGGAGAAGGGTTTTTGCGTTTCCGGGAAACGTTAATGAACGTTGATATTTTGTGATACTCGTGAAATTTCGGAGCGAGGGTTGGCCAATGAGAGTTATTTTTCATTTTAAATTTGTAATGCTTTCTAGTTAATTTTTAATTTCACAATAGAGCAATTCAGTACGTAATCGGTCTCTTCTTTAAATTTTATTTTTGTATTTTCTAATCCGGCTGATACTTTTTTTAATGCATTTGGTATGCCCAAAGAAGCCATTTTGCATCATTATTTTGTCCATATAATTTTCCATACATATTTGGCAGCTGCCCACACAAAATGATATATGAAAATTCAAAAATATGTATCTTTTGAAGAAATTGTTTGATCGATTTGTTGTCTTCGGCTAAGTTGTAAGTATGGATAAGGAAGATACTTAAAATGAATTTAACACGGTAAAATATTGTGATTTTTATTTCATTTTTTATAACTACGATTTAATTTGCAAAAAAACACTGTTTTGATTTTTTTTTATTTTCTGATATGTTTTAGGAGACATCAAATGCCATCATTGCAGAAATATCCAGAATGGGCTAACAATCTTTGAAAGAGTTAATATTGAATCAATTTTGATTTTTTCAAAAAATCAAAATATTGGTCGCAAAATTTTTTAACTTCATTTTTTGATGTAAAGTCGAATTTTAAATCAAAAAGTATTTGAGAGAAGTTATGATAAAGTGTACAGTTTTTAAGATAAAGCCATATTCAGGTTACTTTTTTGAAAATAGTCGCAGTTATTTGTTTTTAAAATAAGTCATCCCACTTTTGATAAAAATATTTTTGAGAAGCTGAGAGAAATCTCTATATTTTGCTTATTTGAACATTGTTGATACGACCCTTAGTTGCTGAGATATTGCCATGCAAAGTTCAAAAACAGGAAAATTGATGTTTTCTAAGCCTCACCGAAACAACTTACCATTTTCCAACTAATGGTCCGATTTTCAATGTTCAAATATGAAACATTTGTGAAATTTTTCGATCATCTCGAAAACAATATTTTTATTCTTTTAAAATCAAGACAAACATTTCTAAAGGGCCAAAAATTCAATATCACGCCCTTTTAAAATAAAATTTTTACTTGGATACCTACAATATAACCAAAAATCTTTTTTTTTTGTCACACTTTGGCTAATTCCTGAGGGGAGATTCTGATTCAGTGGGCAAATAACAAGGAAAAACATATATTTGGACAATTTTCGAATTTTGTTTGGGGTGGTCCCTTACACTTTTCCCTTGAAATTTAGACATTGTCAAATGAAGATATCTCGAGTTTAAAGAAAAAGACACCTGAGATTTTAAGCGTAAATAGCGCTAGATCTTCTCTTTTGAATGCAACTTAGCGCTTAAAATTTTACCTTCCCTTTTTCGAGATATTTGAGTTTTTTTTTTGTTTTCAAATTTGCATCTTTTATACCTTAAAATGGCTGTAACTTTTGACCTACACGGCCAAATTGACTTGTCAGAAACTAAAAATATTTGTTTTTAGAGCTCTAAAAGTGCTTCGAACAACACTTTTCTCTTAGTCTTCATCCATAAAGTACGTCACTTTAAAATCGGCCAAAATTTACCCCCCCCCCCTCCTCCCCTTTGTCACGCTTTTCCTATACTTATAACATGCAATGTCACACTTGCTCAGACCCCCCCTCCCCCTCCCCCTAGAGCGTGACATACTTTATGGATGACGCCTTAAACTTAACCCTGAATTGCTACGTTTAAACAAATGATTTTTGAAGGTTTGATCAAATGCTGTCTCTAAATTTGGTCGTCGAAGGCGAAGATAACGAAATTTTTTTTGATGTTTTCAACACAGTTGCTTGGATAGGCAAGCTCAACAATTTGTTAGAAGACAAAAAAAATCCTAAAAATATTCCTGAAATGTTAGATTTTCAAAACCACCCTAATCGTAACCCACCCTAATTTTGAACCTAACCAAAAGCTGTCCTTTTCAATTTGCAACGGCTGAAGGCACCAAAGCTCCGAAACGTCATCTTTTTTTCAGAAAAACCATTTTCCACATAATTTTGCGTTCTGGACCACCGTTTACCGTGTTTTACGTTATCTAAATATCCGTAGATTCGTTTAAGGCTTTTGGCTAAAGAAACTTCGGATAATCGAGATTTTAAAGTCTAGACTGTCTTAGCGTATGATTACATTTGTTTAAAATCGAGGAACTATTTTTTTTGAACGAGTCGTCTTTGCGTTGGATGTTGGAAGTAATCGGTTTGGTAAACCGGTAAAATCGGTTTAGAAATTTACTAAAATCCGAATATTCAATGTGTCATTCAAGAAATTAACCTATCACAACAACATTTTGAAGATTTCTGATGTATTTTTGGTGAAATCTTGGAAAATGAAACCCAGCAACGATTGCTAAATCTTCAGCAAATTATTTGTCTTACTGATAAAGAGAATTTTCTGAAATTTTAGCAAAACAAACTCTTTTCATTACAAATTACAAATTTGTAAATATCCTGCTTTTTAAAATTCACTTAAACTTTGCTGAATTCAAAAAAAAAAAATGATGAAATAAAAACACTATGTCACACGGAGAGACTGTGCCCAGAAATTTTAACAATTAAAATTGTTGATTTTACTTTCGTAAATTTCACAAAAACGTACTTGTTACGGCCAATTTTCAGTTGAATCAACCAAAATTCAGTAATAATTTAATAACCTGTTTGTTGAAAATGCTAAAGGCAAAAAGCTAACAGATTTCCCGAACTCGAATGAACGTGCTCGACTGTTAGCTTTGGTTTTAGAAAAATCAAGATTTTTTTTGGTTAAATGTAAATATCAATTGGTTGATTATTTAAAAGATGAACTTGGGTTTGTTTACGTTTGTCATTTGAAGTCAGGATTCGAACAAGAGCGGTCGATTTGTTGAGTTTGTGTTGTTAATTGTGAAGTGAGAGAATGTGAAAGGTGAAAATCACACTATTTGGCTAATGTTGAAGTGCAAATCGAAGTGAACACTGTTGCAACTGTGGAGGTGCAATTGGTGAGTAAGTTTGTTGATGATTTCTTTGCAGGTGATAAACTATGAAGAACAAGACGAGGACATTCGCAATGAGGACCTCTGATGCGAGGGGACTTCATGACAATGTTTTAAGGAAAGGGAAGGGCAGTGAAAGGAAGAGGCGGGCGAACTCTTGCACGACAATACTTGCACGGGCAAATTAAACAAAAGGTTGGTTAATCTAAGTAAGTATGGATTTATTTTTACATAACAATTTATCTGTTGTGATTTTAATTAGAAAACTGAATAATCAAAAACCTTCGTGCTTACGATGGATACAATTTTAATGAACCATTTTTTTTTCAGAATCATCAACCATAAAATATATGGAAATGAGTACACATAATATCAAAATAAAAATGAGATGATGGGAAATGTCTAAAAAATAAAATTTATAAGAGATATACAAAAGAAGATAGGAATATTTTAAAAATGCTGTTAATAGAAGACTGCTAAATAAACTGGTAAGTAAAACTCAAAATATTGTTTTCAGGAAACGGAGCATTATTGATATTTCTTCTTTCCTCATTATAATTACATTTATTTACGATCCTTTTTTCAGTTTATAGACAAAATTAAGGATTTTGTATCAAATTACTAATAAATTTTATATGTCTATTTGCAGCAAATGGTTCGTTTTGGTGTAAATTCTGTGTGAAAAATAACTAAACCTGAGACCGTTGTAGATGATGATGACTTATCGGATGATTGCACAGTGATGGTAAGTGAATACAACACTTAATTTTATACAACATAATAACTTACTTGGTGAAATATCTTCAAGGAATTCACGAGAAATTAAACATCTTTTATAAATATGTTTAACAAAATTTGTAATATGTTTTATTATTATTTTTTTAGATTTATGCAACGTATTTTTTTCAAACTTTAATCAAACTTCATATGTTTTATAATAACAGATAATAAAAAGTTTTGTTTTGATGCTTTTTAACAGTAATTTAATAACTTCATGCAAAAAAAAAAACAAATTAGTACAAAAAGTTAAAATTTTAGGCAGAATAAATGCGAATATAAAAACACCCAGCATTAATTTGTGAGGCATTATTATAAAATTTACTGCAAATTCAATAAAAATATTGCTAACAATAGCTAATTATTGACTACATGCACGAATGTTTTTCTGTATTTAAGTAAGACATTAGTTAAAATTATAGCTAGAAATTCAGCCCGGCCTGTATCGTTAGATAATTAAAGAAAATATATATCGACACTAACATAAATTATGTTTAATTAAGAAATGTTTTGTTATAATTCACTAATAATTTGCAGCATGCAAAAATATTTCAGTTAATAAAACGAAAAAAATTGTTGAAAAATAGTTGAAAAGTATGGCCCAGCCTGTTTTTTACAGAATATTCCACAATATTTCAGCTTAAAACAAAAAAAAATTAGTTAATTTTCTGAAAAAAATATTCTAGCAGTCGACTGCTAGAATTTTTTTCGGCCATTTAACCAACGAAAATGGCAATTCCAACTATTTTTTTAGTTAATTTTAGTTACTGGTGGTCAGCAATTTTGGGTTAACAAAATCAACAATCGATTGTTGAAAAAAAGCTGTGTAAAAAATTAACCCATACTTTTAGTTAAATTAACCAAGATTTTCTTAGATTTGCCCTGGCCGGTCTCTCCGTGCAAACAATATTTTCTTATATGAGCAGCTGCAAGGTTTTCTAATTTAAAGATATGACTTTTTCGAAGGTTCCGTAGACCCACCCTGCAAAGCGTCCCAATTTGTGCACCTGAGCTTTTTGGCTTCCGAATGAACTCATTACACGCATCCATAAATATCAATTCAATCAATCTGGTTTTATCACTGCTTTCGACCTGGGTGCACCGCACACACATATACCAATCGTCCCTTTTACCCAGTGTGAATGAGTGAGTGCACGTGGCACACGGTCGGGGATGAATCGTAATGAGTCTTGTTTTATCGGAATTAACATTAATTATGATAATCAAAAATTATTTAAATTTGTAAATCAATCTGGCGCGTTAAAGTGTTTTTCGACATCGAATATTTGGCTGTGCGCGGAGGCGAGCGGGCTTTCGTCGTATAATTTTATGCTAATTACAGCTGATTGATACAGTATAATGTGCTTTTCTTTCGGAAAGGGGAAAAAGTGACTTTGTATTTTATGCCCACGAAAAGGGCCCGCACGTGCGCAACGTGTTTCATCGAACAAGTTTGAACGTTCTAATTAGTTTCTCCCCAGGGAAAAATTACCAACTCTCGAAAGTCGTTAAGAAAGAAAAATATTAAAAAATCGCAGAGTGGTGAGCTAATTTTCCTCTACTCACCTGTGTTAGTTTGCACCCATGGATTGGGGGGAAAATTAGTTTATACGATTATTGAGTCACGTCCAGCTAGTCTAATTAAACTTTATGAAAGACGTCGATGGTCACACTCGGGTCGTTTGAACTTTACTGTGGCTTTCCCGCAGGTGTGTGGTCGCAGCAGCACTGGTCAGAGCGGGTTGGCTGAACGAGGCCAGAGTGGAGTAGTTTAATGGTCTCACGGAATTCATTTTGCGATCCAACTTTAACTCGAGTATGTGCTGGGATTAAAAGTGGGTTACTGGAAAATTGCTCCCGGGAACTGTGTTGAGAAAACAGGTGACGTGTTTTCATTATTTTGGGACAGGTTTGTCCAAAAACCTACAACCAACAACCAACAACCAACAACCAACAACCAACAACCAACAACCAACAACCAACAACCAACAACCAACAACCAACAACCAACAACCAACAACCAACAACCAACAACCAACAACCAACAACCAACAACCAACAACCAACAACCAACAACCAACAACCAACAACCAACAACCAACAACCAACAACCAACAACCAACAACCAACAACCAACAACCAACAACCAACAACCAACAACCAACAACCAACAACCAACAACCAACAACCAACAACCAACAACCAACAACCAACAACCAACAACCAACAACCAACATCCAACAAAAAAACAAAAACAAAAACAAAAACAAAAACAAAAACAAAAACAAAAACAAAAACAAAAACAAAAACAAAAACAAAAACAAAAACAAAAACAAAAACAAAAACAAAAACAAAAACAAAAACAAAAACAAAAACAAAAACAAAAACAAAAACAAAAACAAAAACAAAAACAAAAACAAAAACAAAAACAAAAACAAAAACAAAAACAAAAACAAAAACAAAAACAAAAACAAAAACAAAAACAAAAACAAAAACAAAAACAAAAACAAAAACAAAAACAAAAACAAAAACAAAAACAAAAACAAAAACAAAAACAAAAACAAAAACAAAAACAAAAACAAAAACAAAAACAAAAACAAAAACAAAAACAAAAACAAAAACAAAAACAAAAACAAAAACAAAAACAAAAACAAAAACAAAAACAAAAACAAAAACAAAAACAAAAACAAAAACAAAAACAAAAACAAAAACAAAAACAAAAACAAAAACAAAAACAAAAACAAAAACAAAAACAAAAACAAAAACAAAAACAAAAACAAAAACAAAAACAAAAACAAAAACAAAAACAAAAACAAAAACAAAAACAAAAACAAAAACAAAAACAAAAACAAAAACAAAAACAAAAACAAAACAAAAACAAAAACAAAAACAAAAACAAAAACAAAAACAAAAACAAAAACAAAAACAAAAACAAAAACAAAAACAAAAACAAAAACAAAAACAAAAACAAAAACAAAAACAAAAACAAAAACAAAAACAAAAACAAAAACAAAAACAAAAACAAAAACAAAAACAAAAACAAAAACAAAAACAAAAACAAAAACAAAAACAAAAACAAAAACAAAAACAAAAACAAAAACAAAAACAAAAACAAAAACAAAAACAAAAACAAAAACAAAAACAAAAACAAAAACAAAAACAAAAACAAAAACAAAAACAAAAACAAAAACAAAAACAAAAACAAAAACAAAAACAAAAACAAAAACAAAAACAAAAACAAAAACAAAAACAAAAACAAAAACAAAAACAAAAACAAAAACAAAAACAAAAACAAAAACAAAAACAAAAACAAAAACAAAAACAAAAACAAAAACAAAAACAAAAACAAAAACAAAAACAAAAACAAAAACAAAAACAAAAACAAAAACAAAAACAAAAACAAAAACAAAAACAAAAACAAAAACAAAAACAAAAACAAAAACAAAAACAAAAACAAAAACAAAAACAAAAACAAAAACAAAAACAAAAACAAAAACACAAAAAAAAACAAAAAAAAAAACAAAAACAAAAACAAAAACAAAAACAAAAACAAAAACAAAAACAAAAACAAAAACAAAAACAAAAACAAAAACAAAAACAAAACAAAAACAAAAACAAAAACAAAAACAAAAACAAAAACAAAAACAAAAACAAAAACAAAAACAAAAACAAAAACAAAAACAAAAACAAAAACAAAAACAAAAACAAAAACAAAAACAAAAACAAAAACAAAAACAAAAACAAAAACAAAAACAAAAACAAAAACAAAAACAAAAACAAAAACAAAAACAAAAACAAAAACAAAAACAAAAACAAAAACAAAAACAAAAACAAAAACAAAAACAAAAACAAAAACAAAAACAAAAACAAAAACAAAAACAAAAACAAAAACAAAAACAAAAACAAAAACAAAAACAAAAACAAAAACAAAAACAAAAACAAAAACAAAAACAAAAACAAAAACAAAAACAAAAACAAAAACAAAAACAAAAACAAAAACAAAAACAAAAACAAAAACAAAAACAAAAACAAAAACAAAAACAAAAACAAAAACAAAAACAAAAACAAAAACAAAAACAAAAACAAAAACAAAAACAAAAACAAAAACAGAGAATAGATGAGAAGAGAAGCATATCAAATCTCACGATTTATTTCAAAAGTATTAATTTTATACTCAAGTGTGAAAAGTGAATAGTGAGAATGCCAGATGCTGTCACTGTTGATTTTTCCTCGCGAGACCAATTTCATGTCACAGTTTTATGTCATTTTTCCCGGCCCCGGTTTCAAAGCCCCTAGCTCTGTGCGATGAAAATCCGGAAAACTGCGTCTGGGACCATGTAACCGGGTTTGTTTTTCTGGTAGATTTTTCTACGCTTTCTTTTTCTCTCTCGGTGACCTAAACCGCATTGCGAATGCACATAAAATGCAATTTATATGTTAATATAGTGGAATAATTTCAAACTCAAAGGCAGCGAGTGTGAAGTGCGCACACATTTTTGCTGTCACTGTCTTGTCAGCCTATTTCTTGGTGTTGTTTTTTTAGAGAGGGTAATAGGGTAGGGGACCCAGTTTTCGCCCTGCTCCAGTTTTCGCCCACCTACTGGATTTAATCTGTATTTAGCAAACTCATACCGTTTTTTGGTTGAATTTATTATGCAGGTTTACATATTCATTCATTTCTAGTACTAATTGAAACTTTCCCAATGAATTTCTATTGTTTATTAAGTTTTTATAAGCTTTTCAAAAAAAGCCTTACTGCAGCCGCCATATTTTTGTCAATTTAGACTACAGCGGGTAATAATGTTAATGAGGGAAAACAACTCATTTTGTTCGAAAATAATGTTAATGAATAATTCATTAGTTCACTGTATGTCTAAATTTCATTGAAATTTAGAGATTTACCTGTTTTAAACGTTTACCAAAGGTTATTTCAATAAAATAAAATGGGCGATTTCTGGGGTCATGAAAAAACATTCGATCCAATTTTCGACCAGAGCGAAATCTAGTATTGTGTTTTAAGATTTTATCTGGAACCAGTTTTCGTTTGCCATAAAAACTTTTCTAATCGCAGCGAAGTGTGCTTGAAAATATATTTGGAACATTCTAGATTATTTTTTAAGGTTAAATAATTATTTAAATAACTTTCATTCATAAGGAGTTTTGGTTCAAATGTTGTAAAAGTTTACTGGTACATAGGAGAACAAATTAAGCAGAGGATGGAGAAGTAGTTACGGAATCGACGTAACACCTTATAATGTGGCCCTTTTAAACCTTGCGGTTTCGTCAACGGATCCACAGGCGTGTATCGTTCTTTTTGCGACAAGACTCCGCCTCCCGGGTCTCCTAAGTGTGAAGGTATGGGCACGGGGAGAGGGCACCGAATACCTATATTTACACTTAGAATTTTTTTGCGTCCGCCCCGGGAATCGAACCGGCGACCTCTGGATTGTGAGTCCAGTGCGCGGTCCGATTGTTCCACACAGGCAGAGAAGTAGTTACACATGTGCTTTAATATTTTTATTAAGAGGTACTCGATGTTTTACATTGAGTAAATTCAGGAGCAAATGGGTTAAAGCTCCCCTAACAAAATCAACAACAACATGGAGCTAATTGTAACTGTGTGCCCCTTGGGTAAACAGGGACACATGAGTTCTATCACAAATTTTGATTCAGTCAAATTTTTTAAGTGTGAGTGAGAACATGTTTTGGTTTTAGTAATAATAGACAGAGAATCTCAAAATAAGTAGGATATCTAAAAAAAAAAAAACTCCTGGGATTTTTTGAACCGCAATTTATAATATGTACATTTTGTGCACATCAATGAAATTTAGCTTCGGGAACATGTTGTGTATCAATATGAGACCATATTTGCTTAGCTTTGTGTCATAATTTCATTTGATTTCTTGATTTTTGTCGTGGGCGAAAACTGGTTCCAAGGGTGTGCGAAAATTGGATTTAGGGGGGCGAAAATAGGCTCTTCAGAGCACTTTATTAAAATGCAAAATTTTATCAAAAATGAATATGTAAAAGATAAAAACCTTGTGGAAACTTAAAATCAAATTGTTTTTTCAACGTTCTACAACAAATAGAACCGAAAACCATAAATTGTCATCAAATTCTCATCAAATTTCCTAGATTGCCACTATAAAGTGGGCGATTTCTGGGTCCTCTACCCTATTGAGATATTTTGAGGAAAATTGTATCATTTGATTGAATTTATTTTAAATTAGGTTACAACTTTAAATTGATTCGGCAGTAAATTTTACCTACTTTTTTCAATGTTAAGCTTCAAACTTTGGCAATTGTAAAGAAATATTTGAAAAAATTGTCATCAGATACTACTGAACAATTCTTTTTAGTTTAAAATTATATTAACGTTTTTTCAAACTGTGAATTTTACCGTTCATTTGCGTAGAAGAAGTATAACCGCGGGAGAAAACTTGTCGTGCGCATGTTTCATAATTTAGTGTCCCATAAAAGATGAATAGTGTATTTAAGTACATCGTTATGACGTGTCAATTGAGTTACATCGATTGGACTTGAAGATGAATACACTTTAAAGTAGTGAAGATGAATACACTTTAAAATATATCACGATATTTTATGTGTTGTTCGATGAGTTCAAAAACTTTAAAGTTATAGTTAAGTATTTTCTCATTTTTTAGTTATTAAAATATAATGAGAATATATTTTCTGATAAGTCAATGACTTAGATAAGACTTAATTATTATTCAAAATTTTCATAAAAATTTAATGTTTAAAAATAAAAATAGGCATTTTCAATGTTTCAATGATACAAGTAAAGAAAACCTTTATTAATCACGGTAAAAACAGTTTCCCAAAAACAAAAACCCAGAATTTGACAAAACATAGTAAGAACCACAACCCAACTCAAGTACAATTATCACCCCGTCTGTTGTGCTTTCTGTTGCACTCAATTTCCAGAGCATCACGACAAAACCAGGAAACATGAAAAGAAAACAAGAAAAGTCACTCCACCAAGTTCATCTTTCGGTGTGGTCTCAACGATGGAACCAACCTGCACATTGCTGGCCATTTGCCAGATGTCTCCCCTCCTCTGCCCATCAAATGGGTTTCCGGAGCTGTGGCGTTGAACAAATTTCGATGATTTATATCGGCCCCATCCAGAATGGCAGTTTATAATCTGGTTTTCTCTTTGCTTGCTTTTTTGTTCTACTCTTTGTTGAAAATGTGGATTGAGTGGGAAAAAAGGGTTTCGGAAATTGCAGTTCACTCCTGGATTTTTATTCCCCGGGCGGCGATTATTGCTCTGAGGGACCATACATCATCACACCCGTCAACCGTCAGCCGCGTGTGGTGTGGTGTGGCCATGTCCCGGACCTGGTGACACGGTGTGGAGTGGTTTGGCCATGGGTGTTAGCGAGGGCTTTGAAAGTCTGGAATTTTTTGGCAAATTGTGACAAATTGCCCAAGCGGGTCGAGTGGGATATTTTGAAACGTGATTGAAATCTGGATTAAATGAAGTTTTTGACTTTGAAATTTGTGAAAAAGCACGCCTCTGGTAAGAGACAATGCTGACGACTCTGGCCTAGAAAAGAGTGAAGCCCCAAAATTCACAAAATGAACAAATCGACATGCCCATCGAGCTGGTTTTTGGCATGTGGAATAGATTGATTCAAAATTTTAGCATTTCGCATGTAATTTAAATACAAAAGCTTTTGCCAGGTTTGGACATTAAACTTTCGTTGGAAAAACAAATTTGTAATTCCCACACCAATTTCAATATTTTTAGCAAGGAGTATCAGGAAATATTTAAAGTAAGATCACAAGAAACTAAAATTTTGCAAACTGGTAAAAATGTCTAAAAATTTTATATAAGTTGAAATAATTAAAATCAATTTATTATTGACAAGTTTGCTGAACATTTTATGCAACTGGACACCACAACACGAAATTATGATTGAAAAATATTTGAAAAACATAAATTTGTTAATGTTTGATTATGTCTAAATTTGTTTGGAAAAATCGTCGAAATTTGATCAGTAAGACTTATGTTAAGTTTTGTTTTATTGCTACATGTACTAGAGTGAGCCACACAATGTCCATGAAGGTTGTTTTCAAAAAAGTTTTATTAAAGGTGCTTTACAAAAGATTTGATAAAAATTGTAAATTTTAAAATCGTGGTGATCATCAGTAAGGTTCGTTTTGATATTTCTTTTAAAAAAACTCTCAATTGTATGTTTGTTTAACGAAGTTTATTAACATTTCATAAAAAGTACACAAATTTGAGGCAAATTTGATTAAAAGTGCAAAATTTGATCTAAATTCATTAGAATTCAATTCCTAAATTTAATATTTTTGAACTATTTTTAAAAAGACTTGAAACTTGTATATTATAAATTTAATTTAACTGTTCTGACTGCAGGATCCCATGATAAAGTTATAAGTTAAAATTATAAAATTATTATTAAATTAAATTTTAAATAAAACAGTAAAAATTCATTACTTTGTGATAGTTTTTGCATTGAAATGTTCAAAAATGGGCTGGAAATTAGAAATTGACTTTTTTTAACCAGTCAAATCGCAGTTGATTATCAATTAAATCTTTTGAATACTTTTCTACCAAGCTCAGCATGAATTCAAAAAGTTTCGTTCTTATTTTTCATTTTGCCAATTAAAACACATTTATATTTTCAAATTTCAATTAAAAGTTTAAAAAAAAATCTGCAGGAAACTTTCGTAAACATTAAGAAAACTTAATGATATATTCGTTGACTAAGGTTGTTAAAAGATAAAATTATCGTCGGACGACAATAAGATAATTGATGCATTTCGACAAAAATCATTGCAGTCTTCAGCTGCATTGATCCGCTCTTTATATAGTTTATAAGTTAGTTTTAAGGTATCCCTTTTCCTTTTTGTACATGTAGGACCTCCTACATTTGAAATCACTGAATAGCGAAAGCTACAATATTTCATGAATAAACGAAAGTTGCTAGTATTTAAAATTGAGGTGAAAAGTCATCGTTTGTGATTGGACACTCAATAATATTTTAACTGAAAAAAAAAAAAATCGTCGGACGATAACAATAATCTATCGTTATCGTGATTTTGATAATTCTATCGGCGATAATCTTATCACCGATAATGGACGATAACCCGTTTTTTGAATATATCTAAATTTGATTAATTCAACCATATCATGCTAATTTTTCAATGCTTTGACTAAGAATATATTTTTTGTTTGTATAAGAAATCACAAAAAACCGTATTTTTTCAAAAAAAACTTAAATTTTGATTATTTACAATATGGGTATCAAACGAAGCGAAATTTGTATGTTTTTTTTCACTTTGTTGAAGTTTTTTCTAGTAAAATACCAAAATGTTCACAAAATACCGTATTTTTTCGAAAATACTGAAATTTTCAAAATATGCAATATGGGAAGTGAACCGAAAATTTGTATTCTTTTTCTGTTCATTCAATTTTTTTTGAAAGTAGTAAGATTTTCACAAATTCATCAAAAATACTCAGATTTTCAAAAATTTTATTCGAATTGAAATTTTGTATGCTATTTCCATTCATTAAAGTTTTTTTGATACCCATATTGCATATTGATTTTTATAGCATTTTCGAGAAAATATGGTATTTTGTGAAAATTTTACTATTTTACAAAAACAGCTTGAATAAACAGAAAAACCACACAACATTTCGCTTCGTTTGCTACCCATATTGCATATTTTGAAAATTTGAGTTTTTCGAAAAAATACGGTAATTTGTGAAAATTTTAGTATTTCCAAAAAAAAACTCTAATAAAGTGAAAAAGCATACAAAATTTCGCTTCGTTTGATACCCTTATGGCGTGTTTAGAAATTTGAGTGTTTCCAAAAAAATACGGTAATTTGTATTTTTTTTTTTTTGTATTTTCCAAAATAAACTCTAACAAGGTAAATAGCATACTCAATTTTGCTTCGTTTGATACCCATATAGCATGTTTGGAAAATATGAGTACTTTCAAAACAATACAGTATTTTATGAAGATGTTTCTTTCATTTTATTGAAGTTTTTTGTAAAATACCAAAATACTAAAATTTTCAAAATATGCAAAATGGGTTTCAAATATTGCATATTTTGAAAATTTAGTATTTTGGTATTTTACAAAAAACTTCAATAAAATGCAAAAAGCAAAAATTTGTATGCTTTTTCAGTTCAGTATTTTTTTTTTTTTGAAAAATAGTAAGATTTTCACAAAATACCATTATTTATTGAAAAAACTCTGAATTTCAAAATTTTCATCAGAATTGAAATTTTGTTTTCTGTTTCAATTCATTAGAGTTTTTGTTTAATATCCGTGTTGCATATTGAAATTTATGGCATTTTTGAAAAAATATGTTTTTTTTTTTGTGAAAAACCACAAAGAATTTGGCTTCATTTGATGCCAATATTGCACATTGAGTTTTTTCGAAAAAATACGGTAATTTGGGAAAATTTAAATACTTTCAAAAAAACTTTAACTTTAATTTAACTGTTCTGACTGCAGGATCCCTTGATAAAGTCCTTTTCCTAATTGAACTCATTGATAAAATCATGTCACTTTGAAATTATTTGAATTATCTTATTTTTTAATATTTAAATAAGCCATTGCAAATTTTATTTCAATTATTTAATAAAATTATAAAATTATTATTAAATTAAAATTTAAATAAAACTGTAAAAATTCATTACTTTGTGATAGTTTTTGCCTTAAAATGTTCAAAAATGGGCTGGAAATTAGAAATTGACTTTTTTTAACCAGTCAAATCGTAGTTGATTATCAATTAAATCTTTTGAAAACTTTTCTACCAAGCTCAGCATGAATTCAAACCATTTCGTTCTTATTTTTCATTTTGCCAATTAAAACAAATTAATTCAACCATATCATGCTAATTTTTCAATGCTTTCACTAAGAATATATTTTTTGTTTGTATAAGAAATTGTTCACAAAATACCGTATTTTTTCAAAAAAAACTTAAATTTTGATTATTTGCAATATGGGTATCAAACGAAGCGAAATTTGTATGTTTTTTTCACTTTGTTGAAGTTTTTTCTAGTAAAATACCAAAATGTTCACAAAATACCGTATTTTTTCGAAAATACTGAAATTTTCAAAATATGCAATATGGGAAGTGAACCGAAAATTTGTATTCTTTTTCTGTTCATTCAATTTTTTTTTGAAAATAGTTAGGTTTTCACAAATTTATCAAAAATACTCTGATTTTATAAATTTTTATTCGAACTGAAATTTTGTTTGCTATTTCAATTCATTAATTTTTTTTTGATACCCATATTGCACATTGATTTTTTTTGGCATTTTCGAAAAAATATTGTATTTTGTGAAAATTTTATTATTATACAAAAACAGCTTGAATAAACACAAAATTTCGCTTCGTTTGCTACTCATATTGCACATTTTAAAAATTTGAGTATTTTCGAAAAAAATACGGTAATTTGTAAAAGAATTAGTATTTTCCAAAAAAAAACTCTAAAAAAGCATATTTCCATCTCAAGAAAAAACTCTTTTAATGTGAAAAAAGCAAACCAAAATTCGCTTCGTTTGATACCCATATTGCAAATTTAGAAAATTTAAGTTTTTTCAAAAAATACGGTAATTTGTGAAAATTTTATTTTCTTCCGAAAAAAACTCCAACAAGGTAAAAAAGCATACACAATTTCGCTTCGTTTGAATTTCAAAATTTTCATTGGAATTGAAATTTCGTTTGCTGTTTCAATTCATTAGAGTTTTTTTTTGCATATTGAAATTTCTTGGCATTTTTGAAAAAATATGTTTTTTTTGTGAAAAATCACAAAAAATTGGCTTCATTTAATACCTATATTGCACATATTGAAAATTTGAGTACTTTCAAAACAATAAGGTATTTTGTGAAAATGTTTCGTTCATTTTATTGAAGTTTTTTTTTTTGTAAAATGCAAAAATCCTGAAATTTTCAAAATATGCAATATTGGTTTCAAACGAAGCGAAAGTTTGTATGCTTTTTCAGTTTAGTAATTTGTGGAAATTTAAGTATATTCAAAAAAAAAACTCTTGTGAAGTAAAAAAGTATACAAAATTTCGCTTCGTTAGAGGACATATTTTGAAAATTTGAGTACTTTCGAAACAATACGGTATTTTTTCGAAAAAAAAACCCAGATTTTCAAAATGAGCTAATTGGGTATCAAATGAAGCGAAATTTTGTATTCACATTATATATAACATTATATGGTTCAGTTAATCAGTCTAAAAAGATTTTAAAAATGACTTATCGACCATTATCGGCGATAAGACTACCGCCTATAGAATTATCGAAATAACGATAATGATAACGATAGATTATCGTTATCTTCTCGACGATAAAGATAGAACTATCGTTATCGTTAACGAGCCTCGATAATTTTAACGTTAACAACCTTGGTATTAAGTTAGAAGCAAAACAAAAATATAACTGCGCCATTTATGTTTTTATATTTGGTGTTTTGATATTTAGAAGCAAAAAATTAAAAAAAAGCCTTTTCCCTATAGTTCCCTCAATTGCATATTTTTAAATTGACCAAAAAATCAAATCTGTATTTTTTTTATTTTATGCCAAAATATAAAGATTCTTTGATCTCGGCAGCTGTTGAATGTATTAAGGAATCTGTGTTTTATTTTCACCTTTAATTTTCGAATTGTCAATTTTTGACCAAATGTCGTCAAATTAAAATACTCCCAATAAAAAAAAAAGATGTCCTCTTAAAAGGATTTAAAAAAGTAAACTGTTACCTACATACACTTAGAAATTTCACAAATTAATCGATTTGATACTACTCACAGAGTTTTAAACTCTGAATCAGTCTACCGCGTGCAACCAACCTGCCAATTCCCCCCCCCCCTCCAGCTACCCAGGTGGAGAGAAGGTCATTAATGTCCTCTGCCAAGTGACACCCGAGCAGAACTCGTGTCGAATCTGCCGCAGTCCAAATGTGGTTTTTCGGAGCTCGGGAATGCTGCAGAATTTGGCGGCGCTGCAGCAGTTTTGTGCACCAGCAGGTTGTTGGCTGCTGACCTCATCGTTATGAATTCCGGGCGGAGATACTTAACCTGGTTCTCGCACCTTGGCCGTGGTAGTGCCGTTATCGACGCCGATTAATCTGATTTGAATTGCAATTTCTAATTGCGGAAAAAAGTGAGGCAAGTGCAGGCGAGGATTTTGAATTTTGAATTAGTAGTTGTCGAAGTTCCGTTCAGTGAAGTTCTTGGAAAGCTATTAGGAAGTGTGCGCTGCCGTAATGGATCCTCGTGGGATGAATCTGTGGGAAGAGGAGGACAACGGTTACAGTCCGATTGCGGAGTATTTTCGCGACAAGGTGGTCCTGCTGACCGGCGCCACTGGGTTCATTGGAAAGATATACTTGGAGAAGTTGATTCGATGCGGGGCCAGCGAATTGATCTTGATAATCCGGGAGAAGCGTGGAGTTCCACCGGCAGAGCGAATGACACGGATCTTTGACTCGGTACCGGTGATGAAGAGCTTCCAGCGGAACTTTAACAACTGTCGTGACCGCGTCAAGGTGGTCCGAGGGGACATGTCCGAGGATGGGCTCGGGTTGGATCCCGCCGACGTAGAATACATCAGGCAAAGGGTTCAAATCGTGCTGCACGTGGCGGCCGACGTTCGGTTCGACGAAACGCTCTTCAAGGCGATCCAGATGAACGTGAAAGGCACCTGGGAGATGTTGAACCTGTGTGCGAGCGGATGTTCCCGGTTGGAGATGTTTGTGTACGTTTCGACGGCCTATGCCAACTGCCTCCAGGGGACGGTTCATGAACAGTTTTACGACCCACCGATGGATCCGATGGTGCTGCTGAGCTTGGTGGAAAAAATGGACGCGGTCGAACAGGACCACTTTGAGGCGCTAACGCAAATGATTCTGGGCCCGTGGCCAAACACGTACACGTACGCGAAGGCTCTGGCGGAATGTTTGGTGAAGCGGTTCTACGAGCGGATACCGGTGATGATCATAAGGCCACCCATTGGTAGGTTGGAGTTAATGTGGGATTTTCTAATCACAACCTTAAACTTTACCGAAGACACCAATTCGATTAAAATATTCCTTCTTAACCCTCGACTCCACAATTTTTTTTCGAAAATTTTTATTTTATCTACGAAAAACTTTACTTTTTTTGTTTTATGTTTTTTCATATTTCATTTTTACAATTTTAACTTGCATTTATCTTGTTTAGTTAATCTTTGTTTTTGGTAGTATTTGGCCTTTTCTACCACCTCCTATCATTACTCCTTATCATCTAATTTTTTCATATATTTACAGTCACTTTTTCAATTTGCTGCTTGTGTTTCACATTTGCTGCTGGCACCTTTATCATTTAAATCGTAACAAAATACGTAAAGGCATAGTCACATAACAAAAATTATTGCATACTTTTTTTTTTAATTTTCAATTTAGGAAATGTTAGTAAAAATCACAGCCAAACTTGAAGGTCATTTTTTAAACCATTGGCAAAGCCACGTAAATCAACTAAAACATTCAACCAATAATTTTTCTAAAATTTTAAGAGTTCTTCTTTTCAATGCTTTTTCAAGATCAAAATTTGGTTGAAAATGGATTTTTGGTATTTTTTTAAATAGAAGCCCGCATAAGGTGGGGTTGGGTTGTAGAGGGTTAAGTTGCATATTTTCGAGTATAGCGTCCAATTGCTCGCCGAGGGAAAAATTACCCGGGATTTTCCACAAAAAATTTCCCGTTTCCCGGCACCTTTATAAAATTCCCGGGAATTCACAATACATACACTATCTTGAATTTTTGGCTCCAATATTCAGAAAATTTACAAAAAAAAATACAGCTTAACTTGATTTTATTTATTTCAATCTACAACGCCTGTAAATTCCATTTCAAGGTTTCTTTCAGATAATTTATTTCTGAAGCATTCACAGCTGGGAATAGTTCTTACTCATTTGTTGGGTATCAAAAATAACTAAATTATGGAATGAAAATAAACTATTATATTCATGGTATCCTTTTTTAACGAAAATCTTTCGGTCATGATTTAAAGTAAGATTTTCCAACGTTTTTGTTTACCGTGCCCAAATTGGATGAAAAATGAATTGATATCATACAAACTTTCAAAGAGGGATGTGCAAGTAGATTTTTTTTAATTGTATGTATTCGAGAAATTACAGTTTGAAGCGCTGAAGCTACCAAGGAAATTAGAGGGTTGAATATGAAAAGCATGTATCGTTCAACTTGAACCACTTTTTGCACTAATATCAATTATGTTAAGCTAAGTATTTTTTTTAGTGCCATGTTAGGCCGTTTCAAATATTTTTCAAAGTTTCTTCAAAGTTGGCCTAAATAATCAGGGGGCAAAAAATTTTTTTTTCGAAAAACTTCAAAATTTTATTGAAAATTAAAGTTTAATCAACTTAAAACCAGTTAAAATGCATTTTCCCGCGTTTATAATCATATTTGGCATGTTTGAACTCCTTTGAAAACATTTTAAATTTTCATGAAGTACCAATGTACAGTCCTACGAATTTTTTTTTGTGAAAAAAAATTTCCTTTAATACTTTGATATTTTTAAAACTAATGATTGGAAAGCAACTGTACGCCTGTAAAATGCATTTAAAAAAAACCTGGGCTTGTAATTTCATTTTTATATTTTTTTTATTTTTTTGCCCAGCCCCCCTCGACTTTGGTCAGAGCCGAGGGACATAAACCTCAAAAAACCTTTAATGAAAGCATTAAAAAATCGTTGAAACAACGTCGTCTCATGTGGAAGTTGCCCCTTAAATGCAAACATATTTTAAAAAAATTGTTTCAAATAATTTAAAACCTTGCGTTGTGACTTCATGAAATCGTATTTTATGTAAAAAGCACAAGATTTGATTGTCCATATATTTTTTTATACAAACTTGGCAGCTGTCCATACAAAAAAAATATATGAAAATTCAAAAAGGGTTTTTTTTTCGATTTGGTGTCTTTGGCAAAGTTGTAGGTTTGATTTTTAATTCACTTTTTGTCCCTAAAATTTAATTTGCAAAAAAAAACATATTTTTCATTTTTTTCTGATATGTATTAGGGGGCATTAAATGCCAACTTTTCAGAAATTTTCAGAAAATGCAAAAAAAAAAAAAAGATCGAGTTCTGAATTTTTGAATCAGATCTGTTTTTTTTAATAATCAAAATATTGGTCACAAATTTTTTTTGAACTTTTTTTTTTGATGTAAAATCGAACTTGCAACCAGTAAAATTTTGATAAAGTGCAATATTTTTTTAACTTTTTTGAAAATAGTCACAGTTATTCATTCTAAACAGGGTTGTTAAAATATCAAAATATCAGCTCTCAGCAACTACAATTATCTCGCCTGAATATTCATGCCTCAAATACAACTGCTATTCTCTCTTCATTGAAACTCTCAGCGCCGAATATAGCCGAACACGTTTTCGTGTTTACCCACTCGCGATTGACATTTTCCTTTTCTCTCTCATTCTCGCTTCCACGATCATCCTACCGCAACAGCGTTTACCCACAAAAGCCGCCACAAAACCAATTTTGCAAACGCAGTTTGAAGGGGCGTCATGCGTGGTCGGCTCATAATCGCCATCTCGCGTTCTCTCATTGCATTTTTCGGAGAGGTTGAGAGACTCAGCGGTGAGAGCGCATAGTCGAGGAAAAGGGAAGGAGTGATAGAGAGAGAATGACATCGCTGGGAATCACGAAACACAAGAAGAGATCTCACAAGCTATAGTGACGGCCGGTATACTCTCGGATATTTTTGGTGCAGAGATAATCTATTGATAGCTTTTCAATCACTCTTTTGCAACACTGATTCTAAAATAATGTTTACTTGCTTTTAAAAGCTGAGAAAATTTTCTATATTTTGCTTATTTGAACTTTGTTGATGCGACCCTTAGCTACTGAGATATGGCCATACAGAGATTAAAAATCAGTAAAATTGATGATTTCTAAGTCTCACCCAAACAACCCGCCTAATGTCAAAATTATTACGAACAATATTTCGAGTTAAAAAAACCGGTATTGATTCAAAAATTCATAACCTGGTCAATTTGTTTTACACATTCTGGCAATTTCTGAAAAGTTGACATGCGGTGTACCCTAAAACATATCAGAAAATAAAAAAAAATCACATGAAAAAATTTACCGTGTATCATTTTTTTCAGTGCAGTCCTACAACTTTGCCGAAGACACCAAATCGATCAAAAAATTTCTTCTAAAGAAGCAGGTTTTTGAATTTTCATATGTCATGTTTGTACGAAGAGTTGCAAAATTTTTATACATAATGGCTTCTTTGGGCATACAAATGCCCAATAAAAGTTTCTGCTTGATTAAAAAATACAAAAAAATAAATTGAATGACTGAAATCTCATAGAATTGCTCTAAAGCTTTAAAAAAATATAAATGATATTTTTTTTAAAGAAAGCACATAAAATATGATTTTTACTAGCAGTCAAGTCAATAATTGATCCCCACACTAATTTTGACAATGAAAGTTGTTGCTTTTTACAATTTTGTTGCAAAATACTAACCAGAAGGATCATGAATCCGAATAATTATAATGAAATTTCAAATTTCCTGGAAATTCCCCGAAAGTGTGTAAATTGATTGAATAATTTAAGAAAATAAGGTGGGATATTTTTTTTAAATTGTAACTTTTTTTTCTGCGAAGTTCCAAACAATGCACAGTGGGCGGAAACCCACCTCTAATCCCATTGAATTGAAGCCGCTGTTTTTTTCTTCTGAAAAATAGTTTTTCTTATGTAAAAAAATCTCAGGAATCGATTGCCTTACAGCAAACCCACCGGAAATGACGGGAAAGGGTCCATTTTGCCCCATTTGTCCTAAAAATTGGATTTTTTTTTATTTTCACTCTACAAGTTAACCATATTAACATTTATAGGATATCTATATACATATTTTGATGTAAAATTAGCAGGAGAATCGAATGGTGACAATGTCGAACCATTTGGAGTAACCCATTTTGCCCTATGGTCCCTTTTTGGCGAATTTAGGTAGTTTTACTCCTTTTTATAGCATTTAGCGTAGGAATTTCGTAAAATTATTTCTACTATGCGTGCAAAATCGGCAGAAGAATCAAATAATGCTTATTCTGGATCATTCATAATAACCCGTTTTACCCCATGGGCCATTTTTTCCAATTTTCCCTAATTAAATTTATTTATAAGTGTTTTGCGTATAATTTTCATAAACTAATCACTGTTATTTGTACAAAATGACCATGAGAACTGAAAGACACTGTTTTGGAATTATTTGAAACTTCCTATTTTACCCCATGCCCCCTTTTCAAAATATCTCATATAATTTGAATTGTTTTTCGAACAATTTGCAAAATATGGTGTGGGTCTCGTGGCGCAGGGGTAGCGGCTTCGGCTGCCAATCCCGATGATGCTATGAGACGCGGGTTCGATTCCCGCCTTATCCACTGAGCTTCTATCGGATGGTGAAGTAAAACGTCGGTCCCGGTTTCTCCTGTCTCGTCAGAGGCGCTGGAGCAGAAATCCCACGTAAGAGGAAGGCCATGCCCCGGGGGGCGTAGTGCCAATAGTTTCGTTTCGTTTTCGCAAAATATGGTGATAGATTAATTAATTTGTAACGCGTAAGATGACCAAGTGAATTAAATATTTATATTTTGGAATTGTTTGAAATAGCCCATTTTACCCTAATAGTCCTCTCATCATGATAAGGCAATTTAAAAATCTAAAAATTGTTTAATTGATACCAAACATGCTGAATATGATGTAAACTGCAGGAAAGTCGAATAGACTTCTATTTTCAGTAAAATTTTGAAGTTTTTCGAAAGAAATAATTAATGGATTTTGTAATGATAACGATAATGTCAATGTTACATATAAAAAATGTTTAGAAATTAAAATATTTTTTAAATTCTCTTTCATCTCCATATAAGTCATTACCACCACCTGAATCAAATCAGGACTACAGTCTGATTAGGGAGAATAGATTTTACAGCATATAATTTGAAATTAGAGAACTTATTTTGATGTTAAGTTTCTGTCTTATCCGAAAGCAATTATGAAATACTCAGCTTTTAATGTATATAAAATAACAAAGAAAATATTTTATAGAAGGCACTTCAGATCAGAACACTGAAATTTTAAGAATTTTCTTCAATAAGCCAAATTAATATGCTCAATTAAAAATTATTTGCAAAAAAAATTTATGAGAGATTTGCTTTGTTACGTTTGACCTCTCCTCACTTTCGCAAATTAGAAAAGTCCACCAGCAAAAATTATTCCATATTTGGCATAAATTTTCAGCCCAAAATTTCCTAACTGAATTAATTTTAAATATATTATTATTATTTTTTAATATTGGTTTCTCAAGCGGTCAAATCCGGATACCACATTATAAAAGGCATTATTTTCAAGTGCTTTAAAAAAAAATCATAAATATTTCCTTCTAAGACAACTGAAATAATTAAATGCAAAATAATAAGAAACAATTACTGACAAGTTTTTGGAAATCAGTATTTGATCAATTCTTGTATTCCTGCATTATTATTTAAAAGCAGATGAGCAGATAATATGTTTATCAACATTTTATTTATTCACTTAATATTAAACGAAATTATTTTCAAATATAATAAAACAATTTCCGGCTTATTGTTACATGTTAACTTTGCCAATGATTCTCGTTCATCTCAGAGAACCATTTTGCATCATAAATTTGTCCATATAAATCTTCATAGCTGTTTGAAGTAATCTTTACAAATAATGTTTCTTGATACTTCGGCAAAGTTGCAGGTAAAGATGAGAAGACATTAGGAAACAATAGTTTTGTTATGACTAAATAATAGTAACCAACAGTGGCAACACTTTCAAATGAATATGTATGGAAATTAACTAATGAATAAAGATTAACGTATAAAAATGATAGAAACC
Source organism: Culex pipiens pallens (assembly GCF_016801865.2). Classification (NCBI taxonomy): domain Eukaryota; kingdom Metazoa; phylum Arthropoda; class Insecta; order Diptera; family Culicidae; genus Culex; species Culex pipiens. The sequence continues at coordinate 108,082 of NW_026292828.1, forward strand.
TGAAAAATAATACAACAAAATTATGTATTGGATTGTTGTCAACAAGAAGAAAGAATGGAAATGATAATCAGTAAAGAAAGCAAAAACAATTGTTTTAAATACATAAAATCTTATTGGTTGTTTAAAAAAAGAATATGCTTTTAAAGTAATTTACTCCAAATATGTTTTTCTTTAAGCGTTTATTGTAAAAATTTCTTTATAAATTTATTTTTCATTTATTTTTAAAAATTTAAGTGAAAAAAGTAATCATTCTAAAATAATTATTTAGCCTGATATTTGATCCATTTAATGAAGCAATTTTATCAGAATCAAAACTCTGTTCCGCAATAATATAATTGTTCCAACATATAAAAAAGAAGAACAAATCATATTAAAAATTGAATTTTGCAAACAATTTTGAATGTATATATATATTCCAAAAAAAAAAAACGAGGAAAAAAATATAACTTAAAAAGAAATTTATGTTTTAAAATAAACATATAATATTTTATTTTGAAAATATTGTGAAATCTTTTGCGAACAATTTTAAGTATATTTCATCAATTCAAAGATCAATCAATTTCAAACTGTTTATTCTGGTCAGGCTGTAGATGTTTACATTGGGAACGAGCAGGATGCACTGATCATTTACAGTTCAAAGTAATCTCAAAATTCCTTTGTTCAATTCTTCTGTCCATAGAACACAGATAATTGTCATTATTCAATAAGTATTGTACGCAAATAGCTTCTAAAGAGAACTAAATTGCCTTAGCATGATGAGAGGACTATTAGGGTAAAATGGGCTATTTCAAACAATTCCAAAATATAAATATTTAATTCACTTGGTCATCTTACGCGTTACAAATTAATTAATCTATCACCATATTTTGCAAATTGTTCGAAAAACAATTCAAATTATATGAGATATTTTGAAAAAGGGGGCATGGGGTAAAATAGGAAGTTTCAAATAATTCCAAAACAGTGTCTTTCAGTTCTCATGGTCATTTTGTACAAATAACAGTGATTAGTTTATGAAAATTATACGCAAAACACTTATAAATAAATTTAATTAGGGAAAATTGGAAAAATGGCCCATGGGGTTAAACGGGTTATTATGAATGATCCAGAATAAGCATTATTTGATTCTTCTGCCGATTTTGCACGCATAGTAGAAATAATTTTACGAAATTCCTACGCTAAATGCTATAAAAAGGAGTAAAACTACCTAAATTCGCCAAAAAGGGACCATAGGGCAAAATGGGTTACTCCAAATGGTTCGACATTGTCACCATTCGATTCTCCTGCTAATTTTACATCAAAATATGTATATAGATATCCTATAAATGTTAATATGGTTAACTTGTAGAGTGAAAATAAAAAAAAATCCAATTTTTAGGACAAATGGGGCAAAATGGACCCTTTCCCGTCATTTCCGGTGGGTTTGCTGTAAGGCAATCGATTCCTGAGATTTTTTTACATAAGAAAAACTATTTTGCAGAAGAAAAAAACAGCGGCTTCAATTTAATGGGATTAGAGGTGGGTTTCCGCCCACTGTGCAATGCCTAGAACTTTGCCGAAGACACCGGATCGATCAGAAATCCGTTCGTATGATACAGATTTTCTCATATTTTAGGCTAGTACAAATATTTTGAAAACTGATCATCATTTTTTTTTCAAGTCTTACCTTTTTTCAAATTACACAGTAAAAAGTTGTTTAAATTTTGAAGCCTTAATTTCAGAAGTTTGAATACCACCTCTTTTATGATGTAATTTGACCTAAATTTAGACTGAAAAAGTGACATTACCCCGGAAAAGTGGTTAAATTACACATGATTTTTTTCCTGTGTAATGATTGCAAAACAATATAACCAGTTTAAGATGCATTTTAATACACTTTTTGTAGTCAAATATTTAGACTATGGCTTGCAATTTCAAGTTTTTCTCCCCTCCCCCGGCCAGAGCCGAACGAAAAAAAAAAATGAAAAATATTTGCATCGGTCTTGAGAGGTTTTTGTCAATAAAGCTGCCAAATTTATGTTTCTTTTGTCCATTCGAAGAAAAAATACAAAAAAAAAAAATTGGAACTGATTAAAAGGCTGTTAATTTTCAAAAATCATTTTAATTTTCAGTGGTGGCCACATTCAACGAGCCCGTCCAAGGCTGGGTAGACAATCTGTACGGTATGAACGGGGCCATCGTTGGCATTGGATGCGGCGTACTGCGGGTCATCCAAACCGGTCCGGACGACATGAAGAACGACGTGATGCCGGCGGATTTCGTCGTGAACGGGACGCTGGCCGCCATCAAGTACACCGTGGACCGGAACGCCCTGGAGGCTCCTTCGACCGATCCGGACCGAGTGGCCATCTTCCACGTGACCAGCAGCGTGGACAACCCGTTGACCAATGCCCGGTTCAGGAGCTTGGTGGAAACGATTGGGGGTGATCACGCGCCGTTGAATTCGCTCTGGATTGGAACCTGCATCAACTTGCAGTCTCGGCTGCTGGTCCGGCTGTTGACGATCGTGTTCCACGTGATTCCCGGGATATTTATTGACGCTGGGTTGAAGTACTATGGCAAGAAGACAAGGTGAGATGTTGTCTCAATTCGACTTGGAAGTTTCGACTTAGTTCGTCTTTTCACAGCCTGATGAAGATCTACCGGAAGGTGGCACGGTTCACCGGGTTCATCAACTATTTCGCCACGCACGAGTTCATCTTCGTGAACGACAAGATGCACCGGGTGCTGGAGACGATGACTCCGGGCGATCGGGAAAAGTTCCACTGCGACATCCGGACCGTCACCTGGGAGGACGTGTTCAACGTGTACGTTCCGGGCCTTAAGCTGTACATGCGGCACGAGGGACCAGAAACCTGGATTGCGTCCCGGGAACGGTTCTACCGGTTGAAGAAGATTGGCCTCGGGTTATTCTATATTTTGCTTGCCATGGTAGTGTATTGGATTTTGCCGTCACTACTAGCGGATTATGTTCCTGCGATTTTTAATTAAGTGTTCTAAAACGTAATAAAAATGCCTGATTTCAAACAATTTTTGATTGCACTTAGACATCTGCCACTGTGATAATCAGCTTCAATTTGCATTCAAAGCTCGTTGGACCAATTGTTGGAACACCTGTCCTCCCGTAATTTAATCCAAACTTTTACCAGAACCATCATTCCAAATCCGGTAATACCTGCCTGAGCACCTTCTAAAGCAGGAATTTGTATTTTCCAATCAGTTTATGCTCAACCCCAGCAGTGTTGACACGTTTCCAAACAGCAAAGTTTTTCGTTTTAGAAGCAAATTTAGCAAAAAGAAGAAAAAAAAAACTTTCCCCTCCCATAAGCATATGCAAGTTCTATCGTAGTCAGCATCCACCGATAGGTGGTAGTACTACTGAGCCCCAGGAATAAGGTTTTAAATGAAAATTGAGTTCTGCTCCCGGCACCACTTTGCAGCCAACTTTGCAGCTCCGTACGCTGGTGCTCTAACCGAATTTCAAGTTTTGCCAACACGACTCGCAAATCGACTTGATTTCTAGTGACATCGACACACCTTGGAGGGACAAGGAGAAGAAGGCGAGTTTCATAAAAAAAACCCGACATTTATTACTGAATAAGGCTGGTACACATATTTTCAAAAGCTCAAAATCTGCTCGAAAAACCAGGGGAAAAAACATTTTTTTTTTCAAAAAAATTTCAAGATTTTGATGCAAAAATTAAGTGCAATCAGCTGAAATCAATTTCAAAATGCATTCTCCTGCGATTAGCTGTTTGAGATTCTGTGTGAGATTCTTATTTAATCATTTATTAAAAAAAATCCTCATGTAAGAAAAGTAAAAACCGATTAAAATTGAACGTCTTTCTGTACATTTCTAGAAAAGAATCCAAGTTTTTTCGTGTAGATATTTAACATTTTTACATTTGTTTCCTTGCGCCATTTTTCAGATTGCTATTCGATTCTAAAAAGATTAATATTGAAATGATAAGAATTAAATTCAAACATAAAGAATGTTTGAATCTGAGAAGAAAAAACATTTTTCAACATACCAAATGAAAATCCAAATAATAAGTTGAAATATTTTATTATTTTCAAACAGAATATTTATACAAATTTCTCTTTGCAAAAAAGCATTAAATTTAGATTTTTTATATACTAACAATACTGAAGCAATATTGCTTTATTGTAATATCTTTTTATTAAATACTGTTTTTTTTCTCATTTAAAACAACGTAAAATTTTTATGAATTTAAACAAAATAAAATTTCAAGTAAAGTTAAAGTTAAAGTTGCTCATTTTTTACAAACATTAAAATGTCATTAGTCTGTTGCAATTATTTTTAAAGTTTAAACCGTATCCTCCCTTGAACATTTGCTTCAAAAATCGATAAGCAAAAACATATTTTTTTTTCAATAAAAAAAACATAGAATATACAATCAAAATTGAAGTGCTAGTTTTGTCTATCATGTTGGATAGACACGTTTTAAAATATTATGAATTTTTGTGAATCTTCAATGAACAGTATTGAACAAAAAAAAACTTCAGAACACTTTTCATCATGCATCTTGAAACATTGAAATGTCAAAAGTGGACAAAACACGTCGAATGGGCTGATGATCGATTTTGGATAAAGTGGAACATAAATGTTGTAATTTTTTTTGTAGAAATAGTCAGATTATTTCCTTAGAATTATTTTTTTTATGAAAAAATCGTATTTTTGAATGAGTTTTTTCATTCTTAAACTTAATAGCAAATCTTTTCAATCAACCTTCATCTTCCATTTTGACAGTGTTCATTATTTTTTTGTAAGCATATTGTCAGTCATTGCATTTTCTTAAACAAAAGCTGCATTTAAAAAAACTGTTTTTAAATATATTATGAAATTTTCTATTCTTTCAAACTAATTGTTTTTAAAAAGTCCGACTTTTTAAAACATTTAGTTACCATCATAAGGGGTGACTTAACGTCAGGGGGGTTAGATTAGGTCATACAAAAATGATGAAACCCAATGTCACTCCTGATGACGGTATCTAAATCATGTTCTTTTTTTCTCTTCTCGATTGTCGTAACATTTTTGTGAAACAGAATATTTTCAAAAATTTAAAATCAAGACTAACATTTCAAATGGGCGTAATATTTAATGTTTGGCCCGTTTGAAATGTTAGTCTTGATTTTAAATTTTTGAAAATATTTTTTTCGAAAAGATCGGAAAATTTCACGAATGTTTCATATTTTAACATTGTAAATCGGACCTAAAGTTGCTGAGATATCGACATTAGAAAATGGTGGGTTATTTGGGCGAGACTTAGAAAACATCAATTTTCCTGTTTTTTAACCTTTGCATGGCTATATCTCAGCAACTAAGGGTCGTATCAACAAAGTCCGAAAAAGCAAAATATAGAGAATTTTCTCAGCTTTTCAAAAATATTTTTTTCAATAGTGGGCAAACATGGGCACTATTTTTAAAAAATGAAAAACTGTGACTATTTCCAAAAAAGTTACCTAAAAAGGGTTATAACTTGAAAACGGGGCACTTTATCAAAATTTCACTAGAGTACTTTTTGATTGCAAATTTGATTTTACATCGAAAAATGAAGTTGAAAAATTTTTGCGACCAATATTTCGATTTTTTTTTAAATCAGTATTGATTCAAAAAATCATAACTCGGTCAAAGATTTTTTGCCTATTCTGGAAATTTCTGAAATGTTGGCATTTTATGTCCTCTAAAACATATCAAAAAAAAAAAAAAATAAAAATAGTGTTTTTTTGCAAATCAAGTTTAAGTGACAAAAAGTTAAATTAAAAATCTCCTAATTTTTTTTACCGTGTATCATTTTTTTCAGTGTAGTCCATATCCATACCTACAACTTTGCCGAAGACACCAAATCGATCAAAAAATTCCTTCAAAAGATACAGATTTTTGAATTTTCACATATCATTTTTGTATGGACAGCTGCCAAATTTGTATGGAAAATTATATGGACAAACTAATGATGCAAAATGGCTTCTTTGGGCATACCGAAGGCACCAATAAAGTTTCAGTCGGATTAAAAAATACAGAAAAAATCGAATGACCGAAATTTCAGAGAATTGCTCAAATGCCAAAATGCCAACTACTCAGAAATTTCCAGAATGGGCAAAAAATCTTTGACCGAGTTATAATTTTTTGAACCGATACAATTTTTTTCAAAAAATCGAAATATTGGTCGCATTTTTTTTCAATTTAATTTTTCGATGTAAAATTGATATAGCGGAATTAAAAGGAACAGCTCATCTTTTTGTATTCTTAGTATTGCGTGCGTATTTAAATTGTAATCCACATTTTCCGAAAAAATCTCAATCTTATCAAAGTCATTCCGTTTTACGGTTCTATTTTTTTATCTAGAAAACAAATTGGGACAAGAGAAAACTTTTTTTTTGCGTAGTTGTACACTAAAAGTAGTCTAATTTTCATCATTTTTTTAGCGATTGAAAATGTGTTTAATGCAGGATTTTGGATGGCAGAAATGTTTAAGCCATGGTTTGTAATTTTTAAAATAAAAAACACTTGAAAATATTTGAAACTTCAAGGCAACATAATTTAAAATCAAATAAGTTTAAATAAAACGGAGAATTTTTATTCAACTCACCACTGAAATTCGCATGGAAAGCTCCATTTTATCCCAAGTTTCCCAGATGTGTTCAAATGCTCGTCTTTTTTTGGCAGCAGCAAAGACGAAAGTTTAGCATCATCTAGAGGTTGCTGCCGATGGTGATGCTTTGATGCTGCGCTCCAGGTGAAAAGTTCGTCGGGCTCAATTTGGCGTCGAAAGGCTTAACTTGTACATGTGAAGATTGCGATTTGTGGGGTGGTGGGGGCGGAGCGTTAAATTGATTGGAAGCGAAAATGGGAAAGTTTCTTGTCTTGCTCACCTCGTGACGTCACACCTTCTTCGCCACATGTGTGTGTGTGTGTGATTTTGGTGATGACATCGTGGAAAGTTTATTTTTTCTCTCTTGTCACCGTTGCTGGTTTTATTTATAGCAATTTCAAAATCGGAAATTGAGCCACTAAGCTTTGTGGCTTTTTGTGGCTTCTCGCGCAAAAGTCCCCACTGTTTTCAGTACTTGACAATGCGAATCACACCCCGGGAAAACATAAATCATAAACATAAACGCCGCCACCCAGCGCACACTTCCAGTGCCGCTTTCACCGGCCAAAGCAACGAGGGGTGAAAGTTTTCGTCCCACTTGGTAACGATTTGTTACCGCACACACGTCAAAGGATTCTTCCGGGCCCTCAAAACGCAATTTATCAAAAGCTTTTGTTGGATTATGCTGGTTGTTGCTATATTTATTTCAACGTTACCTTCAGCCACATGTCCTGTTGCTTTGAAAATCAGTGCACTTCAAATTTGAAATTTTTCTAAAATTCATTTGAAGCAATTTTTTTAAGACTCAAACTAAAACATTCTTTTTTTTAATTTCTTAAATTACGTTGAGATCACTTTTTGAACCATTTGAAAACCACTGATCCAAAAATGTGCAGTAAAAAAGTTCGACTGACACAAGGACCCTCAGCAAACGTCACCAAAAGCACAAAAATGTTCACTCCAACCAACTGGGTAAAACAACATTGAAACGACCAAGTAGTACTTGACGGTGGGATGATGCTGCTGATAATTTCCTCTTTTCAGTTTGAAGCTAGCGAAACTTTGCTTGTCTGTCCATTAAAAGTTGCTATTTTAACAGTGGGATCATCCGGGAGGGCACTTCGGAGAATTGTGATGGATGGTCTGAATAAAGGTTTTCATATTTGTTTTCCCTAATTTTAGACACGAGCAACTCTTTACGAAATCGGCCGATTTCGACCATTTTTATTTTTGTATTTTTTTATTTGTCTCAAACTTTGTGGTGGCCTTCCCTATAACCAAAGAAGCAATTTTGAGTCATTGATGCACCCATACAAGTCTCCATACAATTTTGGCTGCTGTCCATACAAAAATGGTACTAAATATTCAAACAGCTGTAATTTTTGAGTGAATTTTCTGGAAATCGGACCATAAGTTGCTGACTTCAATTTTCCTGTTTCTTTTTCTCTAAGCCGCTGTATCTCAGCAATCGGAGGTCTAATCTTCAATGTCTCTTAGACAATTTTAAAGCAAATTTTCTGAGCTTTTCAAATAAACTATTTTTAGAATTGGTTACTCATGGTCACTATTTTTAAAAATCGAAAAACTTCAAATATTTCTCTATAATCAAACTTTCGGTGGCTATATCTTGAAAACAGAGCCCTTTATCAAAAAATCTGTAAAGTACTTTTCGATTGCAAATTCAATTTAACATTTAAAAAATGCGTCAAATTTGTTTTGGCATGAAATTTCGATATTTTCCAAAAAACCACTATTTTTCAAAAAATCATAACTCAGCAGCAGATTATTTGATCATGTTTCTCTATGGCTCAAAATTTGCGGGTTTTTGTCCCCTAAAACATATAAATAAATCTCGAAAATCAAAAAACACATATTTTCGGAAATCGAGTTTTTGTAAAAAAAGAGTTGATCAAAAAATCTGCATTTTTTCCGTGTACCTTTTTTTTCTCAATAGTCCTCAACAATACCTACAACTTTGCCGAAGACACCAAATTGATCAGAAAATTCACTCAAAAGTTACTGTTTGAATATTTACAAACCATTTTTGTATGGACAGCAGCCAAAATTGTACGGAGACTTGTATGGGTAAACCAATCATACAAAATAGCTTGTTTGGTCAGACGAAAGGCCCCCACAAAGTTTGAGCCAAATCAAAAAATACAAATAAAATGCATTTCCGATTTTGGTAGAGAATTGTTTCTCGAGATTGTTATTGAATCATACGACACACAGTTAAGTCCTTTTTTAGTTATTTTTTTTCGTTTTTCAAAATTTATGTTCTGATGAAAGTAAATTTCCTTTAGTTTTTTCATTCATCTTTAGATTTTGCTTTATAATTTGGTTTCCCACAAAGTTCAATAAAATATAAAATACTTTACGCTAAAAAAGGTTATTTCACAAAGGTACTGAGTGTTACCATAGATTTTGTAAAGCCAATCAATTCTCAGCATCAATAGAAAATGTGAAGTAATAGAAATGAAAAAAAGAAAATTTTGTGATAAAACATTAAAAAAACTGCTGAAATTCAATTTAAAAAAAAAAACCATGCCTGAAAATAAAGTGTAAAAAGGACCACCCTTATGTTTTTAATCCTCTCAATTATTGTTTTAATGATTTGATGATTGGTAGATGAAATCCTATTAAAAAAATGATAATAATCTTTGCTGTAAACATAAAAATATTTCAATAAATTTGTTTACCACTTAGGTAGAGCAATATTCCAAGATCTATGATTTTTCGATGAACGAACCTTAAACAACGAAATCATTAAAAACTGTATGGAAAAATCACTATTGTTAAACTTATCGAATACATTACGAATGTTTTCAAAAAAAAAAAAATGTTTTTATATTTTAAAAATGCTGACATTACATGTTGAACAATTCATCTAAAGGCGTAATTTTATATATAAGTTAAGTGTGGCTGATGAAAAATCGTCGAAAGCCAGAATTTCAACATTTCAACGAAAAAATTTTAGAAAATGTTTTAAGCTTCCGTATAGTTAAACTGCAATCATTATTTAAAAAAAAAATTAAGATTCGTTAAAAAATCTTTTTTTTTTTAAAGGAAAAAAACATTTTAAAAACATTTTTTTTATTTCATCGAAAATTCTGTAAAATTCAAATTATTTTCAATAAACCCAAACATGCTTCAATGATTCTAAATGCAAACAATGCTCAATTTTTAATGAATTTCAGCTGAATGCATTAAAATTTCCTATTTTTTGATGTTTTGAAGTTTTTTGAAAATATATTTTTGCTCCTGGTTTTTTGAGCCATTTTTTTGATCGACGCTTTTTAAAATATTTGAAATAAACTTGATCCTTCGATTTCCACATGTTTCACAAAACTTATATATTTGCAACTATTACAGAATTCTGCCTTAGTCAAACTTGAACGTTTTTAAAATTTCCAAAAACGTTTGATGAAAGTTTTGACGATATTTACTAGTTTCAATCACATTTAAACGTGTGAAATTGTTTTAATTATAAATTTTTTTGAACAAATTATTGGTATAATAAAGTGGGGATCATACTGTTGATAAATCATTAGTTTTTTGTAACAAAAAAAAGTATAAAATAATCCTTAATTTGAAAAAGTATAAAATCACTTTACAAGTGGTCAACGAGCCATTTTACATGATCATTGAAAATGGGTCCGCGGGCCACAAAATATCACCTCGCGGGCCACGTTTGGCCCGCGGGCCATACTTTGGTCACCCCTGATTTAAGGGGACATCAAATGCCAACTTTTTAGAGTTTTCCAGAATGTACATCAAATCTTTGACTGAGTAATGAATCTTTGTATCCGTACTGATTTAAAAAAATAAAAACCAATATTTTGAACAATTTTGAAACTTCATTTTCCCAAGTGAAAGCGAATTTTCAATCAAAAAGTACTGTAGTGAAATTTGGATTAAGAGCACCGTTTTCATGTTCTAGTTATTTTTAGGTTTTTCAAAAATATTTGTTTCAAAAATGGGAACTTATTTTAAAAATGAATAACTGCGATTATTTTCAAAAAAAGTGCAAAAAGGGTGTTCTTAATCCTGAAGTTCTTTTTGATTGCAAATTCAATTTTACACCGAAAAATGAAGTTGAAAAATGCTTGCGACCAATATTTAGATTTATAGAAAAAAATCTGTAATGCTTCATAAATTCAGATTTTTTGCACATTCTGGAAATTTCAGAAAAGTTGGCATTTGTCTATCAATACACATAGAAAATGAAAATGGTGTTTTTTGCAAATCAAGTTTTAGTGTCAAAAAGTGAAATAAAAAATCACAAAAAAAGTCCTCATACATGCCTACAACTTTGCCGCAGACGCCAAATCGATCAAAAAATTTCTTCAAAAGGTACAGATTTTTGAAGATTCATGCATAATTTTTGTATGGACAGCTGCCAAATTTGTATGGAATATTAAATTGACAAACTAATGATGCAAAATAGCTTCTTTAAGTACATATACCAAAGGCAACAAAAGGATTTCAGCCGGATTAAAAAATAAAATAGTCAAAATAAAAAAAAGATTCTGTTGCACTTTGGATCCAATGTAACATTAAATCCCCAGCTTCAAAGACACAATTACCCAAGTCAGCCGGATCAAGCACCGTTGAACTGCGACGATACTAGTGAACCATGTTTGGATTTGTTTAATTAATCTAATCGTCGGTTTCGTCTGGTTTGGTCGTACCTACTTGAGGAACTAATCAAACAGCTTCGAGTCTGAACCGAATCGAGAATGACCTCTTTGCGTCAATAGACCTCTGCAAGTCAAAGTTCCATTCCCCGTGTCACATTCGGAGCTGCAGCAGTGCAAAACGACAAAAGGCCTTTGTTGATTCTTGGGAGGGGGCGGGGGGACCAAAATTGATACCGATACTCGTTTGAGAATGTCGTGATTTGTTTGTCCCGGGTCGGTCATGTGTTTTGTTGGCAGTTCCATTAAACCTGGCCAGTTCGAGCTGGATCCTAGTCAAGGAATCTGTTTCAGCTTTTGGGGTAAGAAACAAGAGATTCGATTGGAACAAAAAAAAAAATCCATCCAATTTGACAACATTGAGTTCGAAATCGAAAATGAAAATAACTGCTTCATTTTCTCTGGATTTCTGCATTTTCCTCAAAATGATTACCTGCCATTGGTGGCTGGATCCATGGGCGGGGTCGAGGGCAAACACAAGCTGCAGCCTATTTAAAATTCTGTTTGTTTCGGATTTTCAATTACGGACCGGCCCCTCAACAGCCATCGGTGGCCTAGGCTGGCTCGGTTCGTAGTCGAAGTCATTAGTTGTTTGTACGTTCCTGTGTACACACACTGACTGGTCGAATGGTTCGGGCAAAGTTTAATTGAAATTGAAATTCATGTTAATTATCGTGCGATGCTTGATCGCTGGGAGGGACTAGATGATGCTTTATCATCGAGGTCATCGTCAGATTGATGAAATTCTAGAGATATTGTTGAGGTCTTTGATTTGTTAAGATTATAATTCAAAATATTTTTAACTTTAGCATTAACCTTATTGACACCATTGAAAGTATTGAACCACTTCTTCACACTTCATTGACACATTTTCTTGATAAGAATACTTCTGCTTCTACTGAGAAGAGGCATTTTGATCAAACCACCCCCTATCGAGCACCCCATCATGATTAAGTTTTCAAACTCTCACTCAAACACACACAATTCATCGCCACTTTCCCAAGATGAAAGCAACTCCGACGACGAACCCCAAAACGAGAAAAGTGCGCTTAAAAGTGGCAAAGTTCAGCCGAAAAAATCACACTTTCAGTGACTTTTGGCCTCCCACGGTCGCTTCAGTTTGAATTTGAAAAGTTTTTTAATTTCAATAATACTAGACCGTGAAGCAAGTTTCCAAGCTAGGCTTGAAAGATGTTTGCGGTTTCTAGTTGCGGAGGGGAAAAACGGGCGGTTACTTTTCCGAAACCAAACCTTCCTTGAAGTTGATTTCTTAATCAGGCGATGAGATGAACGCGGGAGAATGTGTGAAAGGATGTGTTTATGGTTTTTTTTGTGACACTTTGTACAAATGATTGAAAACTCTGAAAAAGTCGATTTCGTATAAAATCGCCAAAATTATATTGATCTTTCCTTGATATTGAAAAAAGAATCACTGGAGCGTCCAACTTCCCGGGGTTGCAAATTTCCCGGGAAACAGGAAATTTTCAACCAATTTCCCGGGAATTCCCGGGAAATTTTAAATATATTGAAAAATGTTTCTGAACTAAGTTCTAATTAATATTATCTAAAAAAAAATGTATTGGACAGCGACTTTAATGGTTAAAATAAGTGTGAATATCAATTAACTGCTAGACTGCCTGTAAAAAATCATACAGCTTCAAGAAAATGAATATTTTTTCAAATTACAATAAATCAATTACCATAAATTAAAAAAAAATCAGGTATTTTTAATGGGATGTATTTTTTATCAATATGTTTAGACAGTGAGTAAAATGAATCCATACTCCGAAATCACAATTCTTTTAAGCTTGCCTCTGTGACCAGTTCGAGAGAGTGTGGTTTGACCCACACATTTGAAGTGAAGAAAAAAACATGCAGATATTTTTTTTATGACAAATATCTTTTCTAACACAAGTCATACTGGTTTCAGCCCTCCCGAGCAGACAGAAATAACTTGGGAATAACATTTTTTTGATATTTGAAAATACTAGGCCAATAATATATTATGTTATTTGTAACAAGATTTGTTATTCGTCGTTTTGATTTTTTTTTGTTATTGGATTGTTATTGTAATAACAGACTAATTACATTTTAAGTGATTCAACGAACGAATCTTTGTTATTTTTTATTGTTATTTTAACAACTATTGCGATCATCCCAACAACAATTGGAGTTATTCTTCCATAACAAAAAAAAATGTTATTTTCGAGTTGTTTTGGCGTTCAACTAATATTAGACCAATAACAAATCGTCGCCATTGTGCTTACTTGTCGTACGTGCATTTTGGGCAAAATTGAGTTAAGAACGCCATTTTGTGCAGCTCACAATGCCTCACCTTTTGACCTTCACAGATCCCCAAAAATCGATTTCAACCCGAGCAGACGGAAATAACTTGGGAATAACATTTTTTGTTACTTGAAAATACTAGGCCAATAACATTATTTGTTATTTATAACAAGATTTGTTATTCGTCGTTATGGATTTTTTGTTATTGGATTGTTATTTTAATCACAGACTAATAACATTTTTAGTTATTCTTCGAACAAATCTTTGTTATTATTTTTTGTTATTTTAACAACTAATCCGATCATCCCAATAACATTTGGAGATATTCTTCCATAACAAGAAATGTTATTCCAAAGTTGTTTTGGATTTCAACCAATATCAGACCAATAACAAATTTAGTTATGATAACATAAACTGTTATTCAACTCTTATGCAAAAATGAATTTTTCAAGAAGATTCCATAACAATTTCTGTTATTTTAACAGTATTTGTTATTGAAATGGCATGAATTTTGTTATCACCGTCTGCCCGGGAATCCTGAAATATTCAACAAAAACCGAAAAAACTCCGTGCATTTTTGTCACTTTACATATGAAAGTAGTTTCAATCTTGTCGTGCTATCTTGTCACTCCATAAAAATTGATGTAAGTGCGACAAAAGGCCAGATCAGGCCAGGATGCGTTTGACGCACGTATAAGCTAGACTACCGTAAACATTTGTAATTATAACTCGGGACTCCAGCAACCAACTTCAACCAAACTTCGGGACAATGCACAGAATGGTGAGCCAAACAAAACGTGTTTGTTATTGTTTACAATGCGTGCTCTCGTTTTTGAATATTCAAGGTCAAACATTCAAACGCGTTTTTCTCGGAACGTCAAAATGGCGGGTGCGACAAGATAGCACGACGACGTCGAAATGTTGTGATGATAACGAAAAAAAAACGAAACTATTGGCACTACGCCCCCCGGGGCATGGCCTTCCTCTAACGTGGGATTTCTGCTCCAGCGCCTCTGACGAGACAGGAGAAACCGGGACCGACGTTTTACTTCACCATCCGATAGAAGCTCAGTGGATAAGGCGGGAATCGAACCCGCGTCTCATAGCATCATCGGGATCGGCAGCCGAAGCCGCTACCCCTGCGCCACGAGACCTACCATAAACTGTTATTAAATCCTTATTCAAAAATGGATTTTTCAAGAAGATTCCATAACACTTTCTGTTATTTCAACAGTATTTGTTATTGAAATGCTCGGGCTTGAACAAAATGGTACAGCTTTTTTTTTTATTTCCTTAAAGCCATACTTCTCGTGTTTGTTTTCTTGAAGGTTTAGATTTATCATTTATTTTTTGAGCACCTCTCAAACCATGCAAAGCAGTTTTTTAAAAATATTTTTTGATGGTTTTATTATAAAACATGGTTTTCAGGATTATAATTGACTTCATTTGAAAGTTTTTTTCATGTATTTCAAAATGTTAAGAAAATGAATGCTTCCGCTTAAATTTCGGGAATTCCCGGGGAATTTACAAATTTCCCGGGAAACGGGAAATGTTTTTTCCGGAAAATCCCGGGAAATTTTTTCCCGGGACGGGAAATTGGACGCTCTAAGAAAATCTTAATAAAATATGGAAGTTATAAAATATCTTCAGATGTTAATTCATCATTTAGCAATAATTAAGATCTTGCAAATATTTAAACTATTGTTAAAGTGAAAAAAAAATCAAACAATGTCTACTACGCAGGAAAAATCATTCAGTGAGAATTTAGAATTGAAAAAAAAAAAAACTGAACAAACCCAGCAGATTTGATAAGCTTTTTCCACAAGTAGAAAGTATTTCACAAAGTGACTTGTATAAATAACTGTGACTGAATGAGATTAAATTTATGGAAATGTTATAAATTTGTTTTAATTCCTTCAAACAAACCATTAATTTTGCAAAAAATAAAAAATAAAATTCCCGGGTCCCGGGAATTCTCGGGAAATTGTAAAATTCAACTCTCGATTCCCGGGAAATTGAAAATGTCGAGAATCTTCACCCTCTAGGTACGTTAATTTCATTTCTAAAATTTGTATTTTTGGAGAAATTCGCTGATCGATTTGATTAGGTGACTTTCGCAAAGTTTTAGGTATTCAGAAAAAAAATAGATACGTGGAAAATAAATACAATTTTTTGAATAGTTATTTGTTTTCGATGTTTTTTTTGTTTTGGTGTTTTTTTTTTCAAAAATTGAAATCTTAGCCAAAACACTTTTTATAACTTTTAAATTTTGATAGTATTAGCAATCGGCTCTTAAATGTCCAATTTATTGTAAAAGGTAGGAATATTTTTGATTTTTACAATTATTTTTTGACTTATCGCCCTCGATCCGCAGGAAGCAGCCAAAGTGGTTCGCAAGACGGTGGAGCCACGGAGGAGGAAGCCGGGGAGGTGCTCTACAGTTTGGCTGGGCTGTGGGGCATTTTCTCCTAATACATCGGCAGGTTCGAGACCTGCAAGACCCGCTTGAACCAAGTAACCCTCGTCAGTTACATGATCTCCAAGTATGGGTTGTAAGGAGTTTTTTTTTTATTATTTTTATTATTATTATATATTAGATTTTAAACTGATTCTCGGTCCTAACCTGGACAAAGCAAAAAAAAGCAAAGCAATCCACTTTAACGACCCCCGGGTCTTTTGTGGGCTCTGTTGCAAGTTTCTGCTCATTTCTAGGCGTCCGAAGGTTATGTATGGTGAATCACCCAAAACCTCTTTTACGCAAATGGATCGACGTTTTACTTCCCCATCCGATAGAAGGCCAGGAGGATAAGGTGGGAATTGAACCCGCGCCCCATAGTAACTTAGGAACCTGGTCGTAGCACCTAAAAGGACCTAATAAAAATAAGCTATGAATA
Organism: Culex pipiens pallens; assembly: GCF_016801865.2. NCBI lineage: Eukaryota > Metazoa > Arthropoda > Insecta > Diptera > Culicidae > Culex > Culex pipiens. The sequence continues at coordinate 124,570 of NW_026292828.1, forward strand.
AAAAAAAAATATTTTTTTTTACTTAAAATTTATACATTTAGATGCTCAGATACAGCCATGTAAAGATATAAAATTGTTTGAATTGTTAGGTTTTTCAAAAGTGGCCTTCAATTTGGCCTAATTTTTGAATAGCTCGATAACCATTCGTCAGGTTTTGAATTTTAGAAAAAAATGTGCGAGGTCTTTCGATATTTTTATGCTTTAAAAATCTTGCAAGCTTTTATTAAGACTATACTTTTTCTTCCTTTTCAAAAATAAGGTGAATCTTTTTTAAATATTTTTGTTGGAAAGATCGGAAAATTTTACATTTTTCCTATTTTTAAATTGAAATCTTAACGAATGTTTGAGGAGCTTCGTATTGAAAATAAATAAGGTCTTATTATACCAACCATTAAAGAGTGAAGTTTTTTTTTTTTGTAAAATTATTGTATTTATTTTCTTCAAAAATTCTTGAATCTCATGGATTGATGGATTGAAATCCAATCTGCAACCGGTAAAGATTACAGTTTCTTTGTGAATCGAAATACAGAAACCGTACAGAAAAAAATATTAAAAAATTAGAGTAATACCAACCTACTGCTTCACCAATGACACCGAAATTATTCTGAAGAAAAAAATGATTCCTTCAAAAGTTTAGGCACAAATATTTTCGTCAAATTTACTGAATGTATTATCCATTAAAACGATCATAATCAAAATTTTCAAATAAATCATGTTCAATTTAAATTAAATCACACACGTAAACACTCCACACTGCTCTGCACCAGGTGCATCAGGTGCAAATCCTACCGGCTCATTTACACAACACTTTGGGGAGAAAATCCTTGCCTGGAGATTTCCACAAACATGGTGGGCAAACTTATTTTTTTTTGTTTTGTAAACTTCAGCCGGCAGGAATCGAACACTCACCCCGTCATTATTTTCCACGAAAATCATACTCATTTCCATAATCGCATTACACCTGCGTAGGTACCTGCGTGAATCCCAGGTCGAATGACTGCCGAATTACACGCGTGGAAAATGGTTTTGTTTGATATTTTGGGATTATGCTGAAGAAAAATATTTTTTTTAAAAGGACTTTTTTGATCTACAAATAAATTGAAAATAATTTAATATGTCTACACGAAAAATAAAGGAAAAATTAAAACCCAGTGACCCTCTCACCCATAAATGACACACTATTCTGTGTTGTCCAAATGTGTTGTTTGCACGTGAAAGGATTGCTGTAAAGAGGCTTAAAATGAGCATGGTCCGAAAGCTTGAAAGCCCTTGTTTTCGGGAAAATATGGCCTTCGCGTGCAACCTGTTGAAATTTTTAATTGCTCTCCTGCCCTGAACAGCTTTGTTGACAAAGTATTGATATTGTTTTTTTCTTCAAAGTTGTATGGTTGTTTTTAAAAGCTGAATATTATTTTTGTTAGTATTGAATACTCGTTGAAAATAAAAATGAAGCATACCAACTACTCTTCAAATCAAAAACCCAACTCAATCCGAAAACCCACACTTCACTCCATGATTGATTACTGCCCAACCCAAAATCGGACGTCCCTTCCAGGTGAAACTACGCGACAAACCGCGACAAATCTGATCCAAAATTCACCAAGTTTCGAGTGACAATCCCTGGTGGATGTTTAGAACCCTCACTTAACCCTTGGGGAGCACATCCCGCTGACAGTCGGGAGTTCCGATAATGAATTTAATTATTCAGAATCGACCCCACGGGAGGGTTTTGGAAAGAGAGATCGATTTGGCTCGGATTTAACGGACCCACATTTCTGGTTGAGTCTGGGGCAATTCAACAAGAATGTCGTACTTTGATGAGTTAAAAATTAAGGAACTTTTCTGTAGTGAAACTAATTTCAGTTTTGAGGATATTTGCTAGAATAATTTTGAATTCATAAACATCAAACAGTTTTTTGAAAATAAACGAAGAAAGAGCTGAGTTTCCAGATAAAACCACTAACACTTAAAAACTAAAAACTAAAAAACATAAAACATAAAACATAAAACATAAAACATAAAACATAAAACATAAAACATAAAACATAAAACATAAAACATAAAACATAAAACATAAAACATAAAACATAAAACATAAAACATAAAACATAAAACATAAAACATAAAACATAAAACATAAAACATAAAACATAAAACATAAAACATAAAACATAAAACATAAAACATAAAACATAAAACATAAAACATAAAACATAAAACATAAAACATAAAACATAAAACATAAAACATAAAACATAAAACATAAAACATAAAACATAAAACATAAAACATAAAACATAAAACATAAAACATAAAACATAAAACATAAAACATAAAACATAAAACATAAAACATAAAACATAAAACATAAAACATAAAACATAAAACATAAAACATAAAACATAAAACATAAAACATAAAACATAAAACATAAAACATAAAACATAAAACATAAAACATAAAACATAAAACATAAAACATAAAACATAAAACATAAAACATAAAACATAAAACATAAAACATAAAACATAAAACATAAAACATAAAACATAAAACATAAAACATAAAACATAAAACATAAAACATAAAACATAAAACATAAAACATAAAACATAAAACATAAAACATAAAACATAAAACATAAAACATAAAACATAAAACATAAAACATAAAACATAAAACATAAAACATAAAACATAAAACATAAAACATAAAACATAAAACATAAAACATAAAACATAAAACATAAAACATAAAACATAAAACATAAAACATAAAACATAAAACATAAAACATAAAACATAAAACATAAAACATAAAACATAAAACATAAAACATAAAACATAAAACATAAAACATAAAACATAAAACATAAAACATAAAACATAAAACATAAAACATAAAACATAAAACATAAAACATAAAACATAAAACATAAGAGGGTAATTCTTCGCCACACAGCAGTTTAACCGACCCCTCTTCAATTTGAGTGAAACTTTGTCTTACGGGGTAATTTTAGTCCCTGACCATGAATTCCAAATCCATTTTTTTATTAAACTGTTTAAAATGTTTGGAACATGTCATTTTATGAGAAATTGAATGTTTTTTTCGGGCCTGCAATAAACCAGACGGGTATTTTTTCATTTTAAACAAAATATTTGAATTTTAAAATTTCATGGTTTTTGTAATTTTGCTAGTGTTATTATTAAGAGAGGGTTTGGGTGACTAACCATAACCTTCGGACGCCTAGAAAAGAGCAGAAACTTGCAATAGAGACCATAAAAGACAAGGGGGTCATTAAAGTGTATTGCTTTGCTTTTTACAACCAAGCCAAGAGGAAAAGTTTGAGTTAAAAAATAGGGGACAAACCTTTGTCAAACGATTCAACTTTTCAACCTAACCAAACGTGCATAAAATCCAATCAGGCTGCCCAATTTGTTGACTTCAAAAAAAAAACTTCCCTCGAATTGTTTCTCCTTTTCCGGTAGAGTCACTAACCCAAGAAGTCAAAAAAAAAAACCCTACACCAAATTTGTTCCCAAACTCGTTTGCGCCACTACCCTCACCCATAATAGTCACCTTCGCCGGAAACGACAATCCCAAAATTCACCGGAAGGGACCCCTTCTGTTAGTGCTGCTGCTCTGTCACAGAGCACAACAACCAGAAGCAAACCAAATAAGAAAAAAACAAAAACTCAAATCGAACCATATGACAAATTGGCAGCAATCGTACCGACTTAGTTTTGGGAAGGATACAAAAAATAGACAACTTGGAAACTGAAAAAAAAATAAACAAATAAAATGCCCTTCCCGATGGTCGTCAGGATGGGTCGAACGGATACATTCGCACACAGAATGGTGGAAAAAAATCTGGGAGAAAAAATTGTAACTCACCGGTTTAATGTGAGCCACGAGGGGAAAAAACGAGAAAAAAATACACAAAACTAGCGAATCTTTACAAATTGAAACTGGAATCGGTGTAAAGGCAAAATCGATTACATGCTGTTGGTTTTCTTCGTTTTGAATTCAGAGGGGGGGAAGAGTTGGGAATGCTGGTGCTGGTTTGGTTGATTTGTCTCACTTGCAGCACCCATCGAATATGGGGGAAGTATAACTTCAGGAAGGAAACAAAAACATTCAGGATGCACGGAAAACTGATTGTCAAGTTCAACTTAATGATAAAAAAATTTAAAGAACAATTCACGATTACCCTAGAACAAAAATTTAAATTTTATCATTTTTGTAATTTTACACTTTTTAAACTTTTCCTTCCCCGTGCCTCAAACTCATTTTTCCAGCCCAAAGCCTCCCCCTTAACTCGTTGTCCTACAAGAATTTCAGCGGAAAAAACACACACACACAAAAACCAATTCTTCCCAGAACACGACGGCGTCGGACACTGCTAAGAGCAGCAGTAGCAGCAGTGAAAAAATAAAAACTTCCCCGATCGGGTATGCAAATTTATTGATCCAATTTTTAATTTGCTATAAAAATAAATTTTGCTTGAATTTTCGATGCAATGTTTGCCGCCGCAGCAGCACCATGTAAAAAGGGTCGCTCCCGTCCTCTCCAAGTGGAAAAACGCGGTGAGGGAAAATTCAATTGGGGGAGCACACCAGCATTTTTACGAGCCACGGTGACTCTTTTGGGTGACCTCGCGGGATTGGGTTTGGAACCGTGCATGCATCGGTGGATTGGGAGAAATTAGATTTTTGGAACCAGCGATTTCTTTTTTTTCGGAATTTGGGCTCAACATTTCGAAGCAGGAATGTAAAACTAGTGCAAAACTTGATAACGTTGTTATGGTTTGTCAGTTTTTGTGTCTCTCAACAACAGTTCCATTTGGGGAATAAAACTTAAAATATTGAACGGCTCAAATTATTGGACACATTTTTTTATTGTGCCATTACATAAGTTGTAGCCGAACTGGTTCCAAAGACTTATGTTTTAATTAAAAAAGTAAAAAAGTTTATTTTAAGAAAATCATGCCTTTTTGTCATTTCAACCAACTTAAGCTCTTTTGAACTCACAGAAAGAGTGATAAGATGGATTTTAAAGAAACAAAAGCTTGAGTCGTATTACACTTTAAATCAATTCGATAAAGTCAAATAAAGAATTTTCCTGAAAAAGGTACATGGAAAAACCTAGACTTTTCAATCAATCTTCTTACCCGAACGGTAATAACAAAATTCATGCCATTTCAATAACAAATACTGTTAAAATAACAGAAAGTGTTATGGAATCTTCTTGCAAAATCCATTTTTGCATAAGAGTTCAATTACAGTTTATGATATCATAACAACATTTGTTATCGGTCTGATATTGATTGGGATGATCGGATTAGTTGTTTAAATAACAAAAAATAATAACAAAGATATGTTCGAATAATAACTTAAAATGTTATTGGTTTGTTATTACAATAACAATCCAATAACAAAAAAAATCATAACGGCGAATAACAAATCTTGTTATAAATAACATAAAATGTTATTGGCCTAGTATTTTCAAATATCAAAAAGTGTTATTCCCAAGTTATTTCCGTCTGCTCGGGTATATAACTTTTTCCAACCCGAGCAGACGGAAATAACTTGGGAATAACATTTTTTGATATTTGAAAATACTAGGCCAATAACATTTTACGTTATTTATAACAAGATTTGTTATTCGTCGTTATGATTTTTTTGTTATTGGAATGTTATTGTAATAACAGACTAATAACATTTTTAGTTATTCTTCGAACAAATCTTTGTTATTAATTTTTGTTATTTTAACAACTAATCCGATCATCCCAATAACAGTTGGAGTTATTCTTCCATAACAAAAAATGTTATTCCAAAGTTGTTTTGGCTTTCAACCAATACCAGACCAATAACAAATTTTGTTATGATAACATAAACCGTTATTAAACCATTATGCAGAAATGGATTTTTCAGGAAGATTCCATAACACTTTTTGTTATTTTAACAGAATTTGTTATTGAAATGGCATGAATTTTGTTATTACCGTCTGCCCGGGAAGAAAACCCCGGGCAGACGGTAATAACAAAATTCATGCCATTTCAATAACAAATACTGTTAAAATAACAGAAAGTGTTATGGAATATTCTTGAAAAATCCATTTTTGCATAAGAGTTTAATAACAGTTTTTGTTATAATAACAAAATTTGTTATTGGACTGATATTGGTTGCAAGCCAAAACAACTTTGGAATAACATTTTTTGTTATGGAAGAATACCGCCAATTGTTATTAGGTTGATCGGATTAGTTGTTAAAATAACAAAAAATAATAACAAAGATTTGTTCGAAGAATCACTAAAAATGTTATTAGTCTGTTATTACAATAACAATCCAATAACAAAAAAATCATAACGGCGAATAACAAAACTTGTTATAAATAACATAAAATGTTATTGGCCTAGTATTTTCAAATAACAAAAAATGTTATTCCAGCGTTATTTCCGTCTGCTCGGGACGTATCCCGAGCAGACGGAAGTAACTTGGGAATAACATTTTTTGATATTAGAAAATACTAGGCCAATAACATCTTATGTTATTTATAACAAGAATTGTTATTCATCGCTATAATTTTTTTGTTATTGGAATGTTATTGTAATAACAGACTAATAACATTTTCAGTTATTCTTCGAACAAATCTTTGTTATTATTTTTTGTTATTTTAACAACTAATCCGATCATCCCAATAACAGTTGGCGGTATTATTTCATAGCAAAAAATGTTATCTCAAAGTTGTTTCCCGGGCGGAAAGTGAGTTGGTTGCGATAACTTCGAACTATCTTGGCTTGTTTATTTGCATCTTGTTGTAAACTCCTCGAGTTATGACGACTTTTGAAACCGACTGCGTATCATGGAATGTATATTCCATGATCATACTGCATTATCTACAGTTGATATTGAGCTGTTAGTGGTAGTTTTTTTAGACTTAGCAAAAATTTCGAAAATTAATTTTTTTTTCAAAAATTTTACCCGAACATCATGAAATGATTATTTTGACTTTGTTTCAAATTTATGCTGGACTTAGAAAAATTTGCAGTCACTGACCGAATTTTCAATTTCCGATACTTAGAATAATTTTCATGAGCTGATATTTTAAAGTTTGATTTTATTTATGCTGGACTTTGAAATTTTTGCGTATATTTTTTAATTCTTTACTTTTTACAGAAAAAGCATTTTTTGGGACTTAGAAAATTTTCGGGAGTTTGGAAACATGATAAATTATTTTGATGTTTATATTTGCTTTGAACCAAAATTTCGGAAAAATCGTCGAAATTACAGGAAATTTTCGTCCGATTTTTACAAAAACATCAGTTTGTTCCTAAAATAATGTCCCTAACAAAACGTCTTCATTGAAATTTTGAAATTCGAAAGTTGGTTTTTAATAATTATTGATATACCCCCTACAAAAATCGTTCCGGCACTTAGAAAATTTTCGGGATTCGTATCACGACAAGATTTTCGGTAGAATTTATTTGATATTTTGGACTTAGCAAAATTTTGGCTTTTAGCCAGTAAAATTTCGGAAAATCGTCGAAATTACAGGAAATTTTCGTCCGATTTTTACAAAAACATCAGTTTGTTCCTAAAATAATGTCCCTAACAAAACGTCTTCATTGAAATTTTGAAATTCGAAAGTTGGTTTTTAATAATTATTGATATACCCCCTACAAAAATCGTTCCGGCAATTAGAAAATTTACGGGATCAGTATCACGATAAGATTTTTGGAAGAATTTTTTCGATTTTCAGGACTTTGCGAAATTTTTGCTCTCAGCCAGTTGAATATTTTTCAACATTTTGAAAAATTATTTTGATAAGAAACATTACCAGGCTTTTTGGAATTTTACTGTGGATTTTTGGACTTATGCAATTCTGGAATATTTTCATAAACTGTTATTTTTAATCTAAAAAAATTGAATATAGAGACTTTGGATTTTTTGTAATTTGGAAAATTATTATAACATTTTGGCAATTCAACGCTTTCTCCACAATTTTTTAATGAGTTTTTAAAGTAAAATAATTTTTCAACTTTGAAAAATCTTGTTTTGATGTAAGTGCGTATATTCCTGCAATATTACTCATATTTGTGAAGAGGAAGAAGGGGGGAGGGAGGGGGGGGGGTCCGAATTGTGGCGGGGTGCATTAAAAACCAATAAAATTATTTTTGGGATCAAAATCTACTATATGAACTTGATATGATTTTTGGAAGATTTCAGTTGTTTGCTACTATAAACTCAACTTGATGTGGCATTGTTGGTCAAATAAACTCAACAAGATTTTTCGCAGATACGCCTCGAACAATTTATGTTCGTGGCCATGTTCGGTTATCTCTTAACCATACCCTGGGGTGAACTTGACTTGTTCGTGTTTTTACGAACATGGGTAGATTTTTCCAAGATGCAACTTTCTGCCCGGGTTTGGCCAACCAATATCAACCCAATAACAAATTTTGTTATGATAACATAAACTGTTATTGAAATCTTATGCAATTATGGATTTTGTAAGAATATTCCATAACAGTTTTTGTTATTTTGACAGTATTTGTTATTGAAATGGCATGAATTTAGTTATTACCGTCTATTCGGGTACTTTCTAAGTTTTCGAGATTTTTTAAAATATATTTTAGATGATTTAAATAGACATCTTCTAATAATTTTTGGAAAAAAAACTTAAAATTGTCCGAAAAACTAAAATAAATAATTGGCATAACAAAGAAAAAATTAAAAAAAAAATGTCTCTGGTATAAAATTAGTTTTTCTCAGTGTCAACCCTCATTTTCAAGTCAGATTTCCAATGTTTAAAATTTAATCATTTGTGTTGATGCTCTCATCTAAAAACAAAATTTCGAAAGTTTAAAATCAAGGAGCATTTTTCCAACGAAATTACGATACTTTGATTTCCTAACATTGCGCATGATTTTAAATTGTTAGATAAGTTTAATGGAAAAAGCAGAAAATACTCTTTTTCAACATTTAAAATCAAACAAATGGTTTCCAAGATATCGAGGGTTGAAAACATACTTATTATCAAACAGGTCGATGCTCGAGGGGAGGACAAAAAAAATATATTGAAATAACAAGGTATAGTCTCAACATTTTAATGAAAACATGGTGTTAAAATGCATTTTTGACTAGTTTTGGGAAGTTTTTGGTAAAATGGAAGTGGGGGTAATTTGAACACTCCTTTTTAAATCACCTTTTCTTCGGAAATAAAGTTAAAACGGCAATTTAAGTGATGAGGCTAGTACTAGTAATGGCCTAGGAGTATGGACAAACAAAACAAGTTGGAATAGGTTGTGTAATTTTGGTATAAAATGAAAAGGTTTCCAAAGGTCGGTTGGCACTGCCTTAAGTTCTAATATTTGTAGGGTTGGGAAATAAGGTTCTGCAGAGATTATTAGCAAAAATGTGAAAAAAAAATATTTAAGGGAGTAGCTTACGCGATGCCCGAGATATGTACGTATAAATATTGTACATTTTATCCATTTTTATCATCAAAAATTGAAATTTTTGATAAAACATGCTATGGGGGTAATTTGGACATGGCTTGTGGGGTAATTCAGGCATAAAAAACTGTCAGGCATAAAAAAGTAACTTTCATAGTTGGTTCAGTTTTAATTGGATTTTGACAAATTTAGAGGGATTTTAAATGCCAAAACACTCAAAAAAGAATGTGAGCAATGAGAACTTTCACAAAACCCATATTTTTTAATTTAGATTTATTTTAATTTATTTCAATATGCGAATGGATGAAAATCTGCACATTACTGCACATTTGGCGTTCAACTAGACTCTAATGTTGATTGTTTTTAATTAATTTCTTTGACATTTCTAATTTCTATGCTGGTTTACAATAACATTTATATTTGAAGAGCTACGGAGGGCAAAATTAAAAATGAATAGTTTTTGGTTAATAAGTTCTATACAAATATTGATTTAGATAAATTTTAACGATACCTTAATCACTTAAAACTAAACTTGTGCCTAATCCAGAATCAATGAATGATTAAATTATGTATTCTACACTGATTTGTTATCTACCTATTGAATTAAAGTTATATCACAAAATCATTTTTTAAACTTTTGATGAAATATTGTGAGCAAAAAACACATAAAAATATAAAGCAATTACAAAACCAGGTTGAAGGATAACAAACATGCCCAAAAAATCAAATGTTTAACTTATTATGTGTCCAAATTACCCCCACATTTTTGTGTGGATCTGTGGGGGTAATTTGGACACCTTTTGATTTTAGCGATAAAAATGGGTTTTTGGTCAAAATTTATCGAAATGAATGACATTTTTCTATCAAATATGGTCTCTATTATCCTCTGGTGTCATCCACATTCCTTTAAAATATTTACACAATTTCCTTAGGGTGTCCAAATTACCCAACACTCCCCTAGTTGTTTTGCAATTAGGGTGGTACAAATTAAATATAAAGTTTTGTCTCCCTCCCCCTTTGAAGTTGGCCCGAAAAATATTTTTTTCAAAAAAAAAAAAACTTCTAAATATCAATTGAAATTTAAGTACAATCAGCTGAAATCAATTTAAAATTTGTTTCCCTGCGTTTAGTTTTTTCGCTAATATTTTTGTTTTCGTCAAATCTTTCAATTTTCGAAAAATAATGATTGCAAAACAACTGAAATGAATTTTAAAACACTTTTTCCATGCAATTGCTGAAACTTTGGCTGGTTATTTCAATATTTATAATTTTTTATTTTTTTGACCCCCCCCCCCCTTCGACCTCGGCCAGAGGCGAGGGACAAAAACTTTGAAAAATATTTGCATCGGCCTTATTAGTCTTCAAACAATGTATGATTTAACGAAAACAAAAATTTAAGCGAAAAAAAAGTTATTATGCGGGATGTTTGAGACACAATGTTTTTTGAATATTTGTACCAGTCTAAGCTAGAAAAAGCCTGCGGCGTAGGGTAGGGTAGTCATCAATGAGACACTTTTGGTTTTCAACTTTCAAAGATTTTTCTAATTTTTTCATCAGCATGTTTTAATGAGCTTTTTAATGAATTTTCTTTCTTTTAATGTGTTCTAACATTGACCAAAATATGAGATCGATCCGACATCTACAGGCAGAGTTATTCAACTGTCTCATTGTAGACGCACTTGGCAGGAACAATGAGACAGCTGGGGAACAATGAGACACACTACGAAAATCAACATTTTTCTAGTAAAATATCATGTTTTTGTATTGTTCCATTGCAGGTAACTTGCCTTGAACATTTTAGAGCAGTTTTGCCAACATGAAACTTCAATTAACAAAAGTTATACTAAAAAGTATTTAAATTTTGTAAAATCCGTATAAAAAAAACGAAACTATTGGCACTACGCCCCCCGGGGCATGGCCTTCCTCTAACGTGGGATTTCTGCTCCAGCGCCTCTGACGAGACAGGAGAAACCGGGACCGACGTTTTACTTCACCATCCGATAGAAGCTCAGTGGATAAGGCGGGAATCGAACCCGCGTCTCATAGCATCATCGGGATCGGCAGCCGAAGCCGCCACCCCTGCGCCACGAGACCCAATCCGTATATTTATACCAAATAACTTTGTATTTTTGGTTAAATGAAGTTAAAACTCAATAAATATGCCAAAAATCACTTTTAATTCATGTTTTGAAAGATTTCTATAGATATTGAAAAGTTTAATGAAGAAAAATCAAAGTGTCTCATTGTTACCCATGAGCTGAAATGAGTGGGGAACAATGAGACAGTCCTGGATACTGGGTATATTCTAAATTTTGGCCAAACCTAATGAAAGGACATTGTAGCCCAACTCAATCCCTATGGAACGTCGAAAGAAATTTGAAGAAATATTAGTGTTGGTGTTAATGGCAGCCTACGAGCGAAAAAGTAATTTTTGTCCATAATTTACTTTTACATCCCAGAATCAAACATTTATGAATAACTTTTCAAGGGAGCGTCCATAACCAAAGCCACTATAACGGCAGACGTGTATCCAGTAGACACAGCTTTCCCCCAAATATGAGCCTGATTGGTTGAAACTACGACTTGTGAGAGCCATTTTATCATTGTTCCCCGTGTCTCATTGATGACTACTCTACCCTATACTGAAACACTTATATACCATTTAGGTTAAAGTCACGTTAATAAAATAAACAACAACATATACCAATTTTTGCGGGTGTCTATACAAATATTATGAAAATATTCAAAAATTTGATGCGAACTCTTCTGAAAAGAAAAAAAAATTAAATAAACTTAAAAAAAAACATTTTTTTCTAACATTCGTAAGGGTATTTATGCCAGAAAGTTGAATGGGAAAAAGCTGGGAACGATGGATAGAAAGCTCGCAAAAATATTTTAAAAGTCAAACAATTCTTTATATGGGGAATGATAATGTTTGAAACAAAAATATTCTAAAAATCTAGAATTTTATTTGAAAAAAAATTGCTCTTGTCAAAATTTATAAATATATAACATTGTTCAAAAATGTTCAATATTATAGAAGTCGGATTTATTTCTTCGTTTCATTTTATTTTAAATAAATAATTGCAACGGCTTGGCAAAAATGACAGTGTCAAGTTTTTAAATTAATCTTCTATTTAATTCTTTCTGACCTAAAATTTTCGAAAATATTCTAATGGTTGCCCGAGCAGACGGAAATAACGTGGGAATAACATTTTTTGTTATTTGAAAATACTAGGCCAATAACATTTTATGTTATTTATAACAAGATTTGTTATTCACCGTTCTGATTTTTTTGTTATTGGATTATTATTGTAATAACAGACTAATAACATTTTGCGTTATTCTTCGAACAAATCTTTGTTATTCTTTTTTGTTATTTTAACAACTAATCCGATCATCCCAATATCAGTTGGAGTTATTCTTCCATAACAAAAAATGTTATTCCCAAGTTGTTTTGACTTTCAACCAATATCAAACCAATAACAAAATTGGTTATGATAACATAAACTGTTATTAGGCTCTTATGCAAAAATTGATTTTGCAAGAATCCATAACATTTTTTGTTATTTTAACAGTATTTGTTATTGAAATGGCATGAATTTTGTTATTACCGTCTGCCCGGGTGGGAATGGAAAAATGATTCTAGTTCTAGGCTAGTGTTAAAAATGTTGGCCTGAAAGGGATACCAAATTTGTAGATTTGTATGAAGTTTAACTATGTTTTTTTCTCAAAAGTCCTAATCATAATCTAAAACTTTGCCGAAGTCACCAAGTCTAGCCGAAAATCCATTCACGAGATACAGATTTTCAAATATTTTCAAAGCACAATTTGTAAGATGATTTGAAATGTGTATTTGAAAAAATTTCTTTGCCTTATTTGGAGATAAAGGGTTGATAGAATTGAATAAAAATATTTAAGAGTGGCAGAATAAAACTTGATTTTATTTTAGTGAATTTTTTGGTTGCAAATTAGATCCAAGGCAAAAGGTTAAAAAACAAGAAAATTGATGTTTTCTAAGTTTCACCCAAACAACCCACCATTTTCTAATGTCGATATCTCAGCAAGTAATGGTCCGATTTACAATGTTATAATATGAAACATTCATGAAATTTTCCGATCTTTTTGAAAAAAATATTTTTAAAATTTTCAATAAAGACTAACATTTCAAAAAGTCCAAACATTCAATATTTTGCCCTTTTGAAATGTTAGTCTTGATTTAAAATTTTTGAAAATATTTTTTTCGAAAAGATTGGAAAATTTTACGAATGTTTCATATTTCAATATTGTGAATCGGACCATTAGTTGCTGAGATAGAAAATGGTGGATTGTTTGGGTGAGACTTAGAAAACATCAATTTTCTTGATTTTAAACCTTTGCATAGCAATATCTCAGCAACTAAGGGTCGTAACAACAAAGTCCGAAAAAAATATAGAGAATTTTTTATATTTTAACATTTTTTTCATAAGGGGCAAACATGGGCACTAAGCATAAGCATAAGCGTAAGCATAGGTACATAAGGGGCAAACATGGGTACTATTTAAAAAAAAAAATAACAGCGACTGTTTTGAAAAAAAGTTGCATAAAAGTGGCTTTAACTTGAAAACGGTGCACTTTATCAAAATTTCACTAAAGTACTCTTTGATTGCAAATTTAATTTTACATCGAAATTTTTGCGACCTATATTTCGATTTTTTGAAAAAAAAAAAATTATTGATTCAAAAAATCATAACTCGGTCAAAGATTTTTGCCCATCCTAGAAATTTCTGAAAAGTTGGCATTTGATGTCCTCTAAAACATATCAAAAAATAAAAAAAAAATAAAAATAGTTTTTTTTGCAAATCAATTTTAAGTGACAAAAAGTAAAATTATCATTTTTTCAGTGTTGTCATTATCCATACCTACAACTTTACCAAAGACACCAAATCGATCAAAAAATTCCTTCAAAAGATACAGATTTTTGAATTTTCACATATTATTTTTGTATGGACAGCTGCCAAATTTGTATGGAAAATAATATGGACATACTAATGATGCAGAATGGCTTCTTTGGGCATACCGAAGGCACCAAAAAAGTTTCAGCCGAATAAAAAATACAGCAAAAAACGAATGACCGAAATCTCAGAGAAATGCTCATATGTTAAACTGCCTTACCCAAAGCATTCTCAGTCTCAGATGGTAGTCCCAGATGAACGCTACAAGCTGCAGGTCGAACCGAGTTGATATCTGGATGGAACACTTTTTTGAGTTTGAAAATTATGCTATTTTTCACTAAAATGCCAATAACTCCCTTTAGATTTTACCAATTGTAATGCTTCTCCCTGCATTTTGTTGCATTTTTAAGCCCTTACCAATGCATCTTGAATTTTCAAATTAAATTTAATTTTGCTTAAGTTATTGCATTTTTAAGATTTTGACGGTTTTGAACCTTCACACTTTGTGTCCTGATTTGCCGTGCTTCCCGTTGACCTAGAGTGCTCATATTTTGGTCAGATGCTAGTTTTATATGCACAAACAGCCCCTGAAAATTTCAGGCAGATTGGTGAGGTCGATGCGAGATGGGTATGCTTTGCTCGTGGACTCGCTCTCAAAAAAAATGTTGCGATGAGATAGAATTAGAAAATTCAAAAACAAATAGATATTTAGTGATAAGGTTACAAAAAGTTCAATTCCAAAACCTCAATTAAAAAAACTATCCAGAAATCAACTCACTTCTCCGTTGAGCTCTAATAGGACATTTGAAACTAATTTCTATGACTAATAGCGATTAACATTAAATCACTAATTTACAATCAAATGCGACAGTTCTAATACGCAAGAATCATTAGTTAATTTAGTATTTCACGGTACCACTTAGTTCAACTGAATTGATTATCCTCGACACATAAGCACTGCCATAAGCTCAAGTAAACGAAAAATAATCACTTTCAAGCACTCGCAATTCCCATCTACATTTTCACTGCTTTTTGCTAATTAAAAGAAGATGTATTCAGTTTTCCAACTGGCTGCAGATCACTTGAATATGTCAGACAGGTCGACTAACTTCAGCGCTCTAATTCTTCCTACTCCTCGCTGTTCTCTAAGTACTGCTCCAGGGCCGGAGACCTCCCCCTCCCCCGAAACCATATTGCCATTTTCATTATTCAGCACGGATTTCCGCGGTAAACCTGTGCAAATTGATGAACAATTTTTCCACCTCACGGGGGTGGGTGAGTGAGCCGGGGTGGGTGCAAATGTTGGCGCAAAAATTAGCGTGCTCGGATGATGGGAGCAAGATAAATATGAAGCAGAACCCAACACTCTTCCCCCTCTCCTCGTTGTCGGCGGTTGGCCACACAATGTGCAAGTTTGGCATCCACCGCACCGGGCAGAGCATCTCGCCGGATTGCGCTCTTCACGGCAGCAGATAGACGAGCGCCACCACAGAAAACTGCACAGACTGTGCGCTGCGCTTTCCACTTGTGTGCACCCATTTGGGGTCAGGAGCCGGACTTGGTGGGGTCAGTGGGGCTAGCTGTGGAGTGGAGTTTATAAGCATTATTCAGGTCACTATTGAACGTTAATGTTCGTGAAATAAAATGTTTTCAGGCAAAAACGTCTATTCAAATCGCTAATAACTTTCTTAGATCAACTTGAAACGCTTTGCTTTCTTCGACAACATTGTAGGATGTTTAATTTTACATTAGAAACTCCTATTTATAAAATGTCCACACAAAACAATCATCACCACCGTGCGGATAATTTTTTTTTGTTTCTCTATAAATTTTTATCTGAAATTCCCATAAAAACTTCAACTCTCAGTAGGAACCAGTTAACCATCACCGATTTGGCTCAAAATTGTCACAAGTACTTAATTATGCACAAGGGATCCAGCCAGGGGATGTCTCTTAGGATTTTACACATTTTTTTGTCTTTCTAATTCAAAATCCATTGAGGAAGTGAATTTCTGATCAATATGGATAAAAAATGCAAAAAAAAAAAAAACAAAAAAATATTCAAATTTTGATTAAGAACAACTCTTTACCAAACCCGGAAATGAATTTTAGTTATATTTTTCATTTGGCTTAAACTTTGTGGGGCCTTCCCTATGACCATAAAAGCAATTTTGTGTCATTGGTTCACCCATACAAATCTCCATACAATTGGCAGCTGTTCATGAGCAATTCTTGACGAAATCTGTCTTTTTTTAATTTTATTTTTTTTTTATCCTGCTGAAACGGTGTCGGGAATGTTGATTTTTGATTAGGACTTTTTACAATAAATAAGTACACGAAAAAAAAAATCACAAAAATTGTATATTTTGAACTTTTGATATTTTTTATATGTTTTAGGGCATTATTCAACACTACTGAAAATTACAGAATATGAATACATTAAAAGTTTAATTCCACTTTGAAATTATTTATTTGATTTTATTTACCATAATTAATTGTTTTGCAATTCAAAAAAATGTCTCCAATTAAACTTCCATCACCAATTAAAAACATGGTTGATTCCACATCAATGCCATCCAATTTATCTTGAAAAAAAATCAATTTGAAAATTTTAAATTTCAATTTCCCAATGACAAATGATAAATCGATTCTGATTTTTTAATGATAATATTTTTTAGCTATGCAATCATATTTGGATTGGTCTAATTTTAGCTTTAAATTTCCAATGAAATTTGAACTATATGTTTAGAACTAACATTTCAAATTATGATCTTAATGTACAGTTTTTTTTTATTTTTGATTAAAATTATCATATTAAACGTTGTTAAACAATCAAAATAATTTTGTACAAATATTTTGAAAAAATAATTGTTTGTTTTTTTTGTGAAACAGGATCGGTTTTTCTTTCTTCCTCATGATAAGCCCGGTATAAATAAGAAGAAGAAAACATTTTTAACGGTACACATCAACCAAAGCTTTTGCACCCAGATTTCTGTTACAGACATTTTAGTATCTTCAATAGTACGGGAACTATCGATATATTTTTTTTTATTCATCCCCTAAATTTTTGTCTTCGTAGTTATTTACAACAAAGTTTGACTATTTTTAAAATCAGATTCTTGCAGGATTGGGTCCGTAAGTTTGACAATTTTGGAATAAGAAGACAACAACTTCCTTGGTTGCTGTGCACCCTTAATATTCCAGTTTCATTTTTATTGAGCAAAATAGCGAAAGAAAAAAAGTCTTTAAATTTATGAGAAAAAATGCAGCGTTAATTTTATTACCCAAACAAAATATTGTTCATCTGACGAATTACTAATCAATCAGTTTTTTTTAATAACATGTTACATATTTCTTTTCTTTTATCATCGACAACTCTGAATTTAAATTCATTTAAATTTTACAGTTAAAAACATTTTTTTTAAATTTTTTTTATAATTTTTTTTCAATTTCCTTTTGTGCTGTTATTTTAAGAGCGAGTTTTTCACCAATGTGTAACAGGTCGTATCGACGTCAACTCCAATACTTATAACATAAGTGAAATTGTCCGAGGATTTCGAATATGACAAAATTGAGACCAAAAAGTGCCGCTATGGCGGCCTACAGGGCAAAAACTAACGTTGTAAAATGTTTGTTCTAGAAAAATCGAAAAACTATGAGAAAAACTGCAATCGGCCAAAAAGTTATTTTCGTAGGCTTATAGTCCATGTAATTACCTATCTTTTGACCTATGGGAGTATGGGTGTTGGAGGTTGTTGCAAAAAGATATTAAGGTTTTAAAAAAATCCATTTTAGACAGTAATTTGCAAAAGCTAAGAGAAAAGGTCGAACCAATCCTGGATGTCTATGGCACATTTTGAAGTGCTTCAAAAGACCTTTCGAATGCGTCTAAGAGAGTTGGAATTGATGAAGTTTTACGGAAATGCGAGCAATTTTAAGATTTTTTAGGTTTTTTGGACCTCAAACTTCAAAGCCCATTTTACCCCACTTCCCTTTGTCGTAGAGGGCTCATATTTGGCATGAGTTCATCTTATTATAGACAAACAAACGCTGAAAGTTTCATCCAAATCGGAGCACCTCGATACGACCTCTAGAACAAACCGAGCAATATTTACAAATACTGCCTCTTAATTCAAGTTTGATTGAATTATTCAACATGTTTAGGCATTTGTATTTTATATACTTGTGAATCAAATAAAATTTGTTTTAAACATGTTTAAATTTATTATTTGCTTTTTTACTGAGACCAAATAATTTATGATGTTACGATGTTGATCAAAATTTATGTAATTTAAATTTCCTGCTTGATAAATAGGGTTAATCCCAGATAAAGTTCTATTTCGCAATACAAAAAGATTTAAAATCATTCTTTTTAAAGGATTTTTCATGTAGCCCGTACCTTACTTTCCCTGGATTAATGGAACACAAATTTGGTCCAGATTTGTGTTGATTATAATTGAAATTGAAATTTTGCATAAGGAACTAAGGATGTCTTCAGAATCCAATCTTATTTACAAAAGTGTTGGATATTTTGCCTTCCTCACCTCAGTGAGGAAAGGCTATAAAATCACTCGAAAAATGAACTTCTTTATTCGACCTCGTAGACCCACCTTCACGTATACCCATCGACTCAGAATCAAATTCTGAACAAATGTCTGTGCGTGTGTCTGGATGTGAGTCCGTGCACCGAAAAATATGCACACGATTATCTCCGGACTGGCTGGACCGATTTGGACCGTTTTGGTCTCTTTCGATCCGTCTTGGGGTCCCACAAGACCCTAGTTTATATTATGAAGTTTAGTGAAGTACTTCAAAAGTTATGCTAAAAAAACTATTTTAGCTAAACTTCTGAAGATTGTAAAAAGGGTGGTTTTTGTAAGAAACCCCGTCATGCTACATATTGTTAGAAAGGTATTTGAAACCTTTCTAATGCATTCAAAAGATTGAAGATCTGACAACACCATCGAAAGTTATGAGCACTTAAGTGTTATTTATACACTTTGTTGAGGCCGGATCTCAAATATTTTGATGAAAAAGCTGTCCGGATCTATCATGCGATCCATCGTTGGATAGGTAATCAAAAGACCTTTCCAATAAGCTCAAGAGATTGAGGATCTGACAACCCTATCAAAAGTTATAAGTACTTTAGTGTTTTATATACACTTTTTTTAGGCGGATCTCAGATATTTTAATAAAAATAAGTGTTATTTTTACACTTTTTTGAGGCTGTGTAGGGTATTCACTTTTATGAATGCAAGGAAGGCATCAACCACCTAAAGGTGAATCAAGTAACGTTTTTCTGGTATTAACGGCATTTTTAGCCTCGTAGTTTTAAATTAAATAAAAGTTACTTTTTAGAAGCATAATCATATTTAAAATCTTTTTTATCAAACGACATGAAATTCTGCCAGTGTGAATCAAATCAGTTTTTCTTAATATTTTATCAAAATTATATGTGGTTCAAATAAAAAAAATCAAATAACCATAGTTGTGGACCGCGCAATGGACGCAAAAAAATATATAAGTTATAAAGGTCCCATTATGCAAGGGTGGTTTTCTCTAAATTAATTACTCCAAAGTGTTGAGTTTGACGGACCGAAACGTTCTGATTTTATTGTGATCGAAAAGTCCCCCAGAGCCTCACACACGAGGTACTGAGGTTTTGCTTGCAAAGCATTAATCGAGCTACTTGCTTTAATCGCGGCGAGGTAAACGAAGTTTAGCTTTGTTCGCAGTTTGGGTTACTGTTGTCGGCTGTGCTGACGATGTTGGTGGCGTCGATCAATTATGCGGAAAGCAATTTCCGTAACTGCTCCCTCACCAAGAAAGGATCGTCCCGATCCGTATCGACTGCACATAAATTTTCCATCGGAAAGAACTACCAAACAGGTCACTCAGCGAGTTTGAAATATCTCAAGCTTCTTTGGTGATGTTTGAAACATAGTTGTTGCTGTTTTGTAATTAAGTGTTACAAATTTTTGTAATCAAAGATTACGTAATCCTTAATTACATCTTCATTTATTACACTTTTGTAACTCTGAATTACAAATTGAGACTTGTAATTAGCTATTACAAACAAACTATTATTTCATTGTAATGTTTCCTCACAACAATTTCAAACACACTCGATTAACTGAATTTTTTTTTGCTACATAATTTTGAAATAGTTTTCTTTGTTTTTTTTTTCACTCATACACCTACTAAAAAATAAATTTTGAATTTTGTTTTTTTTTCTTTTGTCAAATTAGTTAATCTGGTCATGCTGAATTATTTAAATGATTTTCGAATTGCTGATTTTGTTTTCATTCACACACACTCACTTAACTTATCAAATTTTGAAAAGTATTTTTGAATTTAGATTTTTTTCACTTTAAATTTTGTTGCTTGTTGAAAATCCGGGTAACGCTGTTCCTTTGTCCTCCTCGTCGAAGGTGTTGAAATCCATGTCGTGCTGCGCTCCTGAACTCGGTTCTGAGTTTTTCGCGATGTGCACACGATGGTATCACGCCTCTTGCCGAAGTATCCAGCGGATAACGTTGGTTCATCTTCTTCGGTCGGTGGCTGCTTCACCAGGCAATTTCCTTGGCTGCTTCACTCCTGATCTCCAGAGCCGTTGGTGACGAATTTCTGCTAAATGAACAACTGCCGTGTTTTTCGCATTAACTTGCACTTTCGGTCTCACTACCGAGATTTTCGCGAACGACCACTTCAATCACTGGGCACAGCCACCTTCCGGCGAAGACTCGACTGCGCCAGTTATAAAGGTCCCATTATGCAAGGGTGGTTTTCTCTAAATTAATTACTCCAAAGTGTTGAGTTTGACGGTCCGAAACGTTCTGATTTTATTGTGATCGAAAAGTCCCCCAGAGCCTCACACACGAGGTACTGAGGTTTTGCTTGCAAAGCATTAATCGAGCTACTTGCTTTAATCGCGGCGAGGTAAATGAAGTTTAGCTTTGTTCACAGTTTGGGTTACTGTTGTCGGCTGTGCTGACGATGTTGGTGGCGTCGATCAAATATGCGGAAAGCAATTTCCGTAACTTATATTTCAAATGGGTATTCAGGAACATGACCACAAGCTAAAAGGTTTTTAGGGACCCTAAAAAAAAAAGGCTATAATGTTACTTCAATTTTTATTAATTAACTTCTTGAAATTGAAAGGTTTTAGAAATCCTTTGGGAAAGCGATAAACGATCATTTAGAAAATAATGGTGCTATCATATTACTTTATTTAACTAAATAATTATTATTTAAAAAAAATTGTTTAAGAAAACTTGTTTATCATGTTTTTTTTCTTTTTTTGAGAGCTTGGCTAGTAATTTCAAAACCATCCCGCGGGCCGCAGTTTGGTGACCACTGTTTTAGGGGACAAAATTACGCTTCGCATTTTTAACCTCATTTTTGTGTGAAATATTTGCAATCAAAAATTACTTTGCATTTTTTTTTATTAAGTGCACCGTTTCAAAAATGTAGTCGTTCTAAGTTAAATTTTGTCCGAAAATTGAGGTTTTTTGTTTTTTTTTAAATGATGGACAATCAATTTCTGAAAATATTTTTTTTTTTTCGAATGCATCAGAAAATTTCCTAAAATTTCGTCTAAGATTTTTTTTTGCGGTCCAGATTGCAAAATTTAGTGAAAAATTGATTTTTCGAAAAAAAATAACTTTTGGAGTATTGAAGACACAAAATCAAAAGAAATGCTGCAAATGAAAGAGGACTAAAATTATAGAAAGAATCTGAGAAAACCTTCAAAAATTTGTTTTTTTGATCGTAGCAATTCAGGGTAAAGTTTTGGAGAAAAGTGATGTCGCAGACATTTTTAGTGCTTTAAAAAACAAACATTTTTATTTTATAACTGGTCAATTTGACCTTAAAGGTCAATAGTTACAGCCATTTTAGGGTAAAAAAGTTGCAAATTTGAAACTTAAATATCTCAAAAACGAACAGGTCAAATTTTAAGCGCTCAGTTCATTTGAAAGAGGAGATCCAGCACTACAAACGTTGAAAAATAAACTGCCCTCAGAATTGGGCTAAAGTGTCAAAAAATCAAATTTGGGTCATATTTTCACAGAAAAAAATAGTACCAAATTCCTTTAGTCTAGGAATTTTGCCTATTTTCCTTATTTAGTAATCGGGTTTTTTGGATTACTTAATAAGGAAAGGAGCCAAAATTCCTAGAATTTAGGAATGTGGTAGTTTTATTTTTTTCAGTATTGGGTTTCAATGCAAAATTATCATTTAAACCCTAAATATGACCAAAAATCAACGGAACAAAATTAACAAAATACATGAATGCTTAAATTGAAAAATAAACCCAGTGTTACGACTTTTATTTACTCATGCGATTTGGATTATTTTAAGCCTCTGGCCCAATTTGAAGCAAAATTTTGTTAAGATTAACCCGTTGATACCCGTGCCTGAAGAAAAGATTGCGGACTACACAGTAAGAAATTGAAGGTTTTTATACATTTTTCCGATTTTTTCCGTTTCAACTTAAGCTTCGAGTATCAATGGGTAAATGTTGACCGATTTTGCTCATATTTTGCCTAGAGTCCTAAAATGGCTCAAGACACAATATTCAGCTTGTGGAGTGAGGTTTTAAAAAAAATCCGTATTCTCGGCACCCTTATTTACACAAATGAAGAAGGTTTTATACAAAATCTCAAAGTTCAAATAAATATTTAAAGGCTTTAGAAAAGTTTTAATTGAACTGAGTTTAAAAAACCCAATATTTTTTAAAAGAGAGGAAAAAAATCAACAGAGCAAAGCCATTTCACCCCAAATGCTCCCCCCCCCCCTATCAAGCGAGAGGTGGAGCTCACAGACAGCCCTGTAGCAGCCAGTGTA
Source organism: Culex pipiens pallens (assembly GCF_016801865.2). NCBI lineage: Eukaryota > Metazoa > Arthropoda > Insecta > Diptera > Culicidae > Culex > Culex pipiens. The sequence continues at coordinate 147,808 of NW_026292828.1, forward strand.
TAGAGCCATAATGCACGTCCGCTGCCGCTACCCTGGCCGTCCGCGTTCCGGGAAGTGAAACAACCGAAGCGTAAGGCGAAATCTTTTGATGTTAAAATTTTAATGAATTAAAATGAAACTAAAACTAATGCCACTGGCTGGTGAGCAGATTTCTGGCCGCCCGCCGACTCCCGGGCTAAGGATGACCCCGTTGAGGGTGGAGGGGGGATTCTCGCGAGCAACATCCACATGATGGAGCTTCTCCTCTTTGGGTGGGTGGGTGTAGTGTGCCACCAGGAGCATTCTCTAGGCTTTGCGAGGGTACTGTTGCTACTGCAGGAATCTTACACGAAAAAGAAAATAATGAAAGATTTTATTTTAATGTTTATCTTTCAATTAAATATGATTACGAGCAATTCTTAAAATTTTCGCAAATATATTAAACCAAAGAAATAAGCCATTCTGAATAATTAGTTTTTCCATACAAATTTAGGGGCTGTCCATACAAAAGTTCTATGTAAATTTTTGATAATCTTAAGAAGGGATTTTCTGATCGACTTGGTGTTCTTGGCAAAGTTGTAGGTTATGATTAGGACTTTCCGCGAAAAAATACGTACCCAGGAAATAAATACTATATTTTTAAGTATTTTATTATAACAAAAACACAATATTTAAAACTAGTAAAACCATTTCTGCAAAAAAAAATGAAATTTAATATTTCAAAACAATCCTTTTCCAAGTTAGCGCCAACATCTTTACTAATGATATTTATTTAAATGTGTATTTGGGGGAGAACTCACTGAGCTCGATGTTTGTGTCTGTTGTATGCCTGTGTGAGTGTGTGTGTGCATCAACTTTTACTTGCCCACAGCAAACAAGTGCTATAATGTTTGCATGGCCAGCGCGAGTGCTCTCAAACATCCAGGCACAGATATTCCCAGATTTCAAAAGGGGGTTCGGAAACTATCCCGAGGAATGTTTGGTTCGACCTAACATCCCTCATCCCACTAATAATTCCACACTAACTCAACTTTTTGCATGAAGAGTGGTTGCAACTTTTGCTTGAGTGGCCCCCTTCTCATACAAGGCCCGTAATTTGCTTGCATGAACGAGCTGAAATTAAAATTAAAATGAATGTGGCTTGCAGTAATTGTTGCTCGAATTTGGACGGTTTAATTTCGTTTTCGGGGCGTGGGTTTCAGGGTAAATTGATCAAATTACACGCTTCGAAAAATTGATGAAATTATCGCATACATTGAATTTATGAGAGTTTGGAGGCACATCGCTACAAAGGCTTTAGATCCTGTTTCAACTTTTTGTTTTCACGGTTAAAATTTGATGCTTGGAATACGTTCCGAAAAAACTCTTCCAAATTTCTAGTCATCGCCGGAAGCCTAACAGAAAACCCCAAATCGCTCAGACGTGCACTGCATGGCACAGGTATTTTCCAAAAAAAAAAATCTTACATTTTGCACAAACCACCTTTCGGAAGCAATAATGCTCCCTCCCCTTAACCACCCCATTCAAACCCAAATCCGACACGACAAATATCCATTCGAAAGTCTGCCATGTTTGGATTCCGCCTCACCGGAAGTCAAAATCGGCTATAGATTCTCTGCCACCACGGTGATCCCGGATAGGGGTAGCGTTACCAGAGCTCGAACTCGGCACGGTTGCGGTTTCGGCTTGTGTCACAAATTATGATCGAGATAAAAATACATAAAAATGGTAATGCAAACGTCAGCGAAAAATGTAGGTGGGCCACCACGGTGGATCCATGGGTAATGGCGGGAATTTTGACCTAAATTGTCATTTTGGGGGGTAACAACTTTTTAGCAAAAAATCCTAAATTATGGTGTCTTCGGGAAAGTTTTTTTTCCAAATTAAATTAAGACCATAGTTCAGAGAATTTGCAAGGATTCGATAGTTTTTGCGTCTTCCGTAGGTAAAAAACTGAAACAGTTGCATTTCTCCATAAGTTAAGACGATTTTTTGCATACAAACCCTAGTGTACGGTTATATTTAATTACAGCCCAGACTCGATTATCCGAAATTCGATTATCCGAAGGTTTTTATGGGACTTCGGATAATCGAATCACGAACAAAAAAAATCGTATTCATTTATTTCTTGTTTTTAACCTAGCATTTAAGTTCTACAACCCAGACTTGATTTTCTTAAAATTTGAGTTGTTGATTGCCTTTTAAAAATAAAATGCATTTTTTCAATATTGCATCACCGCCATCTTGGCCGCCATCTTGAATTTAAAAATTCTAAATAATTTTAGCGTTGTTTAGGGGCCACATCTATGCTCAACAATCAAAAATTAGACAACAAAAATTATTTTTTTCGTGATTCGATTATCCCATCCATCAAAGAATAAGGGTGATAAAAACGGGTCTAAAACGCGTATTTAGACCAATCCGTTCGTTTTAGACCAGTTTTGTGTGTTGTTGGCTGGAATTTTAGGCAAAGTTTCAGGGAATTTGATCGATTTTAGCACTAATGTGTTTGTTGGAAAAAAAATAGTAAAAAATTAAATAAAAGAATTATAAGATGGTTGCCAAAGACGTAACCGAAAAACATAGGGCAGTTTTGGACCATATTTTTTGATTTATGATTTTAAGGGGTTACATACATGTAGAAAATCACAAAATTTCATATTTCAGAAATTTTATTGAATCCACTTAAAAGGTGAATTTCAATCACTACTGAAAGTTTCATGAAGATATGTCATGACTGAACTGAGTAAGTCACGATTTAAGCTCTGATATTTGCCATGCGCAAAACTAACTGTCAAACTTTGTGATCGTTTTTCTCTGAACACAGAGTTGATTTGCGGGTGCCACGATATCTCAAGTTAGGATGGACCAAATAGGCCGAAATTTGGGGTGAAGACTCTCAACACATATCCCGAGTGCATGATGAGCCCGATTTTCAAATCTTGATTTAAAAAAATTACAAAAATTTAAAACTACAGTCGACTCTCTGGTTGTCAATATCGAATCAGTTTACAGAACGATGCAAAATGAAGACTCGATTGAAAATATATGTTTCTGGATACCCAGCTATGGGAGAGAATCATGGCAACGTCCATCAAACAAAAACAAACTAATGTCAAACACCCTTCAAAGCTTCGTTTCGCCATGAAAAATGTCTATGCAAGCCATGAGAAAGTGAAATTATTGACAACCGGAAGAGATTTTTAATGCAAACAGAATCCAAGGGACCGTCGAGGAAGAGATCCTTCAAGCAAGGGAAAATATCGAGGAATGAAGATAATTGAAGTATGCAGATTGAAGGGACTGAAGAATTCATCGATAGATAGAGAATTATTGATATCGAGAAGATCGACAGCCAGAGAGTCGACTGTAGTGATTTTTTATATGAAAAACATAAAAATATTTTCATCTTTTTTAAAAATTGACTTTTTGAAAATCGGCCTTCATCATGCACACGGGACCAGTTCAATGAAACTTCACCAAAAATTTTAAGGCGATTTGGTCAAAGCAGTGATGAGATATCATGGCACCCGTTTTTGAAACTAATAACTTCAAATCCAAATGTCCTCAAAATTATTTTGGTAATAGTTAAAATTGTATATTTTAATGTCATGAAAACAGATTTTAAAATAATAAGTTTGTGCTCATACCAACCTCTGAAATTTTAGCTGATTAACATGTATGTATGTAACCCCTTAAATGGGTAATTCTTCGCCAATTCAAAAAGAATCGGAAAAAGTTGCCCCGACCCCAGTTCGATTTGCGTGAAACTATGTTCTGTTAATGTTTTGTCCCTGATCACGAATCCATTTTTTGATATCTCGTAACGGAAGGGCGGTACGACCCTTTCCAGTTTTGAACATGCGAAAAAAGAGGTATTTTTCAATAATTTGCAGCCTGAAACGGTGATTAGATAGAAATTTGGTGTCAAAAGGACTTTTATGTAAAATTAGACGCCCGATTTGATGGCGTACTCAGATTTCCGAAAAAAACGTATTTTTCATCGAAAAAACGTTTAAAAAGTTTTAAAAATTCTCCCATTTTCCGTTACTCGACTGTAACATTATTTGGAACATGTCATTTTATGGGAAATTTAATGTACTTTTTGAATCTACATTGACCCAGAAGGGTCATTTTTCATTTAGAACAAAAATTTTCATTTTAAAATTTCGTGTTTTTTCGAACTCTGCAGGGTTATTTTTTAGAGTGTAACAATGTTCTACAAAATTGTACAGCAGACATTTTGATTTTGATATATGGACTTAAGGGGTTTGCCTATCAACGTCACGAGTTATCGCGATTTTACGAAAAAAAAGTTTTGAAAAAGTTGGTCGTCATCGATCATGGCCGTTCATGGTCACCCACGACAGACACGGATGACGAAACAAAGAGAAACGCAAAAAGTAACTTTTTAAAAACTTTTTTTTTCGTAAGGTCGCGATAACTCGTGATGTTTATAAGCAAATCCCTTATGTCTTTATATCAAAATTTTTGTAATTGTCTGTTCTGTGACTTTGTAGAACATTGTTACACTCTAAAAAATAACCCTGCAAAGTTAGAAAAAAACACGAAATTTTAAAATGAAAAAATTTGTTCTAAATAAAAAAATTACCCTTCTGGGTCAATGTAGATTCGAAAAGTACATTAAATTTCCGATAAAATGACATGTTCCAAAATTTTTTACAGTAGAGTAACGAAAAATGGGAGAATTTTTAAAACTTTTTAAGTGTTGTTTTCGATGAAAAATACGTTTTTTCGGAATTCGGAGTACGCCATCAAATCAGGCGTCTAATTTTACATAAAAGTCCTTTTGACACCAAATTTCTATCTCATCACCGTTCCAGGCTGCAAATTATTGAAAAACACCTCTTTTTTCGCATGTTCAAAAATTGAAGGGGTCGTACCGCCCCTGCATCACGAGATATCAAAAAACGGACCTCGGATTCGTGATCAGGGACAAAAGTTACCCCTTAGGACAAAGTTTCACGCAAATCGAAGAGGGGTCGGGGCAACTTTTCCCGATTTCGTGTGAGTTGGTAGAGAATTACCCACATGCGAAAAAAGATGTGTTTTTTTTTCTTTAAATTACTGCCTGAAATGGTGATAAAATGAAAATTTGGTATCGAAGGAAAAAATCAAAAAGTAAATCGAAAATCTGTTAAATCTGTATTTTTTACACTTCAAATTTAGTTCTCGGCTTTTCATTCCCAATAATAGAAAATAAAAAGAAATTTTGTTTTTTATTGTTCATTAGACAGGTGAGAGAATTCAGCACGAATTCAACGAGAGAGGAGATCTATAAAATCAAGATTGATTTTTTAAATTTCATTTAGTTTTTATTTTATTCCATTAGACAATTGCCATTTCTGTCTAATTATTGCTTATCTCTCATTTTTCCTGCACTCAAAAAAATTGGAAAAACAGGAAATATAAAAGAAGTTAACATTTCATGTATAAAACAGGAAACATTAATTAAATCTATTTTGCATGCATTATTTTTAATATTTTAAACAGGATCTCAGATAAGATTTAAATGTTATGAATTTTTGACCCACTGAAAAAAAAAGCTTGAGAAAAAATAAATGTTCATACATGTTGTAACATTTTGTTAAAAAAAATAACAGTGGAGTTATTGGCTGTTACCACAAACAAGGAATATTATTATTATGTTTTTATTTGGAAGAAACTTTGCGTTCAATTTTTCTATGACGAAGAAGTCATAGTTACACCAATATTTTTCCAAAGAAGTGTTCATATAATTTTAACAGCTTCAAAAAGTCTATCAAATTAATTAAAATTTCATATTTAAAACGTTTTTTTTTAATCAATTAGGTATTTCGGAAAAGTTTAGGTGTTGCCTAGAAATTTTCAGAAGAAAAATCACGACCTTAAAAAAATAAAATAAAATACCGTTTTTCAATCGACTGTTTACCAAAATAATTATTTAGATGTATTAGAAAACGAAACATTGCAGCTTTTGTGCTATGGCTCAAGTCGATCTAATTTCAGTGTAGTAATTTTTCGGAAAAAATCAATGTTTTCTAAAAGTGGATTTCTATCGGTGGATTTAATTCAAATTTGCTATCAAAAAGAGCATAACGTAAAATTTGATATCATGCATAGCTGGGGTGACCAAAGTATGACCCGCGGGCCAAACGTGGCCCGCGAGATGATTTTTTGTGACCCGCGGATCCATTTTGAAAGATCATGTTAAATGGCCTTTTGACCCATTTGTAAATTGATTTTAAAATTCTTATAAATTTAGGTTTAGTTTAAGCTTTTCACATGCATTGACCCAAAAGTTTGAATGTGATTGAAAATGGTTATTTCGTCAAAATTTTCATCAAAGATTTTTGGAAATGAGTTATAAAACATTCAAATTTGACCAAAGTAGGAAAATGTAAAAATAGTAAAAACAGGTATTCCATAACAATTTAAAACTTTAAACGCACCGATCTCTAAGAGGCTGGGCCTCAAAATTATTTTGCGCTTAGAATATTTTCGCCAATTTATTCGAAACTTTTTTTAACAAACCTGCCTAAAAAATATCATTTTTTGTTCTCAAAAATATTGAAAAATACATGTACTTTTGCTGATGAATCTCGGGTAAAATCAAAAGGTCCTAAACGCAAAGTGTAAACAAAGCCGTATTTTGATCGATTCTCGATCAATTAACAAATTTTCAAATTCAAAAATATTTTGAATTGTTCATCTGTACGTCCTGTTGGTGCTCTCTACAGAAAAATGTGAAATTTTGATTTGTGTGTGTGTGTGTGTGTGTGTGTGTGTGTGTGTGTGTGTGTGTGTGCAACCAACCAAACGGAGCCACGCGGCCGCTTCTTACAAATTGAGTTGTTTCCATGTATTTTAGATTTACATTCTATACATGCAAATAACTCGCATAGGCATTTGGAAAGTGTTAGCTCTGTCGAGCTTCGGTGACCCATTTCTACGCAGGCTAGCCGTGCGCGAGGTACCTTAGCTTGAACCGACAAGCCCCGCCCTAAAGAACGTTTGCATCAATCGGATTCAAACGTTATTCAGAACTTCCGGATCCTTGCCAAATGGACAAAAACCCAGCGCGTATTTAGTTGGTAGTAACAGTTTTCCTAATTCCAGTCCAAGCTCACCAAGCTGTGATAGCGCAATGGTTAGCATTTTTGCTTATCAATCCATAGAACGGGGGATCGAACCCCGCCTCGAGCGACTCTGATTTTTAGTTCATATTACGTATTTCAAGTGTTAAACTTTTTCGTTGGGAGCAGATGGGCATCGAACCCAAGACCATTCGCTTACAAAGCGAACTCCGTTACCAGTCAGCAACGGCCACTCCCATATTTTTGTCCGTTCCGTTCCGTGAAAATTAAACGAAGATCCAACAAGGAAAGAGCTCACCGGGATAGGACAAAACGATCCTGGACGAAACATAGAGACAAATCCAAATCTTTGACTCGATCATCTCGACCACCATTCAGCGTCAATCGCTCCCGACAGCACCGAAATTTCCACCAGCAGCTTCAAAATGTTCTGCTTCTAGCTAGGGCAAGCTCACCCTCGAGGGTCCCTGACATCGGTTTTGATTGCCCAAAAAAAAAAACTGCCACTGAACTTCTAGTTTACGAATCACACTTCTCTTTGACCTCCAATTTGAAATTCCGTCGCTCAGCACTCAAAATCCGATTCTGAACCTCCCGGGTAATCAAAATATTAAACTTTAAATTCACTTAGAAACGAAAAAAATGCGGAGCAAAAATTCAAAACGTCACGACGCGCGCACGGCTTGCTTCGATCCCCTGAAAAATGTGAAATTTTGATTTGTTTCAAAAAAAAAAAAAAAAAAAAAAACAGTTAGGTGTCGGAGGCCACGATAGTTGTTGAGACGTATAGCAAACTAACTAGAGAAATGTAATTTTCAGTGTCATAGATTGTAGAAACGTAATTTAATTGTTCAAAGAAACATTTTTTCAAATAAACATTTTTCACATTTGGCCCGCACGATCATGTGAGTTAGAAATTTGGCCCGCCATTCAATAACTTTGAGCACCCCTGATGCATAGTCTTCGAGTTAAAGTCACTTGAATTTCATTGTTTTTGTTTTTATCTATAGCATTTATGGCCAAGCTTGAAGATATATTAAACAAAACATTTGATGAGTTCAGAAAATGTCCTAGATATTTGATGGAAGGGAAATAAACTTGCCAAACCACCAATATTTTGACAAAAAAAAACATATTTTTGAAAATTACGCCCTTAATGTACTACCAATTTAAAAAAAACCATCTAAATTAATTCAAAATTTGACCAAACATTCACAAACATGTATAAAATGAGGTCATATGTTTGGTTTTTTTTATTGGCAGTTTGGCAAGTTCAGTTCCCCCTTAGAAGGCATTGAAGATCCGACCATTGTTTTATAAAATTTATCCTTATATTAAATATGGTAGAAAAAAAATATTGTTGGGGATTATTTTCTGAAATGTTCAAGCTTGGTCATTACTTTTGCAGGTAAATCAAAAATCTACTTAATCAACATTTTTTTTTTGCGAGAAAAAAAAAACTCGAAAATAGTGCTTGATATAAATAATGTAAAGATCAATTCATTGCAAATTTGATTTTATCTAAGAATGAGATTATAAAAAAATTGCAATATTGTACAATCAATTTTGTGTGAAAAGTTTGAAGGGTTTCTTAGCAAACCTACAACTTTTTCCAATATACTCAAACGATCTGAATATTCGTTCTCAAAAAACCGATTTTTGAATATTTTAGTAGTCGTTTTATCTTTTAGAAGCTTCCAAATTTGTATGAAAACTTGAAAAAACAAACTAATGAGTCAAAATGAATTCATTGGTAAACAAAAAGTACGCTCATAATTGCATCCTAATTTAAAAAAAAACAAAAATTTCACAATATGGGTAATTCTCCGCCAACTCACACCGCACTTGCCCGACCAAAATGTTTGCAATTGACTGCTCTACAACTTTGTAGACCATTGTTACACACGAAATTTTAAAATGAAAATGTTTGTTCCAAATGTAAAAATGACCCTGCTGGGTTAATGCAGATCCGAAAAGTACATGAAATTTCCCGTAAAATGACAAGTTCCAATTTTTTACAGTTGAGTCACAGAAAATGACAGGGTTTTCTAAATATTCTTAGTATTTTTTATGAAAAATACGTTTTTTGGAATTTGAGTACGCCCACTCATAAAAGTCCCTTCGACACCAAATTACTATCTCATCACCATATAAGGCTGCAAATTATTGAAAAATACCTTTTTTTTCGCATGTTCAAAAATGGAAGGGGTCGTACCACTCCTCCGTCACGAGATATCAAAAAACGAACCTCGGACGTGATCAGGGACAAAGTTCCACGCAAATCAAAGAGGGGTCGGGGTAACTTTTCCCGATTTCTATGAGAGAAGTCAAAATAAGTGGGTGCCCATGGTGCCCTCAGATAATCTGAGCAAAATTTTCCTATAGCATTTATATCCAAATTTACAATTTTATTTATTGGTCGGCAAATCACTTAAAGGTCAATTCTGTCGATTGAAGCGTTCACAGACATCAATGTCAAACAATGTCTAGTTGTGTCATAATTAAATTAATTATATAAATAAAAAACGGCAGTCTGTTTTCCTATTTTGCTACCAAATGTTTCATTCTTTTGACATGGATTTCGTCAGCCCACCGCGGCTGTCCCACAGAACACAAATCGGAAGTCGTTCCGGTTTGCACTGGATTTCACTCTTTTCCTCAAAAAAGTGGTACAAAAAAAAATACCCGTTTTCCCCGATGATGACAGATTTCCAATTCCCATGCATTATTTGCGTGCGCCATCATCTTGAGCGAAATATGATGTAGATCACTTCCGCTTCCGCTGCTGTCAGCCCCTGTCTGCCTACCTGGGTGGGTGGATGAGTGTATCCTTCTTGCTGTCAGCCACAGCAGTTCCACCTGGTTGCACACGGTTCCAACTTCTCGACTGTACGACGATGCTTTTTCCACCCACACCTGTGAATGAGTGATGAGGGAAAGCTTCCAGTGCGCCTTTGCTGCACGGTGAAAGGGACTGGTGGTACCAACGTGGATGTAAGGTGGCTCTATTGATGGAGAATTATATCCATCTGGATCACGTGGAAGATGCTGCAAAGGAAGATTACACTGGATCATTGCAATGCTTCCAGAAGCTGGCAATAACAAAAAACACGAAGAGTAAAATTTGTTCCAGAAAGAAATCAACGTCACAATTTCATTTGATTTTTTTTGTAACTCAGTTTGAAAGGTTAAATTAGGACATTTCCCAACGGCAACTCATCCAGCCGTAAGGCTGTTTGATGTATCATGCAATTCATCCTCGTGGATGCGCTTAATTTGGGACTGGGTCTGGTTTCAGAATCTCGACAACCCCCCCACCCAACTGTGCTGCAACTCCGCGTTTGATGTGGCTGGGAAATTCGCCTTGATTTCGAATGGAACGTAGCTTCCCAGGGTTCAGGTTGATTTGACCAACTTTGTTTGAACCTTACTACAAGCCAGTAGAGTGGTGACAGAACGTTCTGGAATCGTCGGATGACTGACGGTTGAGCAAAACTCCTTCCTTTCGATACACAAATCAAATTTGGGCTGGATCTATGAAACGTAACCTGATTGCCAAATCAAGTGTGGTTTTGCTCATTTGCTACTGTCTTACAGTATTGGGCAGTCTTTCAGTTTTGGAAGCTATTTGGTGTTATTTTTAAGTAGCTTATAAAACGTTTTAGTCAATTGAAACAAGACAAAATAACAACATAATAAGGTCACAACTGACACCAACTGTAGGATGGATAGCCAAGATAAGATGATGATGTGGTTTTCTTCACCTCACCAGGTAAGTATTCTAAATGAGCTCATTAGCAACAAGGGTAGCTTTAACCACAATTTTCGCTAATTAAGTGGCTTTACCTTATACAATGAAGAAATGTTACCGTTATACTTGTATTCAATCGCAAATGTATAAGGTTATTTTCTACAGCATTTGCTTGTTAAACTTGAATATTTTCTCTAATTCGAAGCATTTTTTCCTCAATTCATGTGGCATATGTAAAATCACAGAATTTTCCTAGGTTGTTAGCGTTAAATTTATCGTCGCTCAGTGTGGGCAGATGTGACAAAAGTCGGAAAATGAAGATTTATTTGCCTTTGCCTTTGCCTTTGCCTTTGCCTTTGCCTTTGCCTTTGCCTTTGCCTTTGCCTTTGCCTTTGCCTTTGCCTTTGCCTTTGCCTTTGCCTTTGCCTTTGCCTTTGCCTTTGCCTTTGCCTTTGCCTTTGCCTTTGCCTTTGCCTTTGCCTTTGCCTTTGCCTTTGCCTTTGCCTTTGCCTTTGCCTTTGCCTTTGCCTTTGCCTTTGCCTTTGCCTTTGCCTTTGCCTTTGCCTTTGCCTTTGCCTTTGCCTTTGCCTTTGCCTTTGCCTTTGCCTTTGCCTTTGCCTTTGCCTTTGCCTTTGCCTTTGCCTTTGCCTTTGCCTTTGCCTTTGCCTTTGCCTTTGCCTTTGCCTTTGCCTTTGCCTTTGCCTTTGCCTTTGCCTTTGCCTTTGCCTTTGCCTTTGCCTTTGCCTTTGCCTTTGCCTTTGCCTTTGCCTTTGCCTTTGCCTTTGCCTTTGCCTTTGCCTTTGCCTTTGCCTTTGCCTTTGCCTTTGCCTTTGCCTTTGCCTTTGCCTTTGCCTTTGCCTTTGCCTTTGCCTTTGCCTTTGCCTTTGCCTTTGCCTTTGCCTTTGCCTTTGCCTTTGCCTTTGCCTTTGCCTTTGCCTTTGCCTTTGCCTTTGCCTTTGCCTTTGCCTTTGCCTTTGCCTTTGCCTTTGCCTTTGCCT
>NW_026292828.1:162132-282894 GCF_016801865.2 Culex pipiens pallens
TTAACTCTCGAATAATTTTGTACAATTTTCAAATTGAATTCACTCAATTCTACTTTAGTAACTTACTTTAAATTAAAGGTTTTATTCACTATTTTTATATATTTGAGTATGGAAAAGCTGTATAAATCATTCAATATCTTAATTAATATTGGATGCCTTTGACACAGATTTTCATTGTATTTTCTATGAATCAAATGATCTCTTTTATTTTTTGTTTATCAAACAAGAGGTAAAATTAATGAAAAACTTATACAAAAAAAGAGCATAATGACCAGCTTAGAGTTATGATTCTGTTTAATTTTGTCATATAGATTGAATATTTGAAAACAGATTCCAACTTGAGTTTGGCTATGGTTTCTATGATTTTTTTTTGGTAAATATCAAGGGGCAAAAAAAATCTAAGAACTTCAAAATTTCAATGGAATTTAAGTGCAAAAACCTGAAATCAATTTAAAATGCGTTTAAATCATTTTTAGCATGTTAACTTAACTATATTTTGAATTAACTTAACTTAAAAATATTTTGAATTAAGAAAATTTTCCATCGCAAAAGGTTATTTTTTTGTTTAAATTTTTGTTTTTGTCTTAAATTTTACATTTTTTGAAAACTTATTATTGCAAAACAACTAAACTAGTGTGAATACATTTTAAAATACTTTTTTCATTCAAATGTTGAGACTACGGCTTGATATTTCAAATTTCAATTTCAAATTTTTTGCCCCCTCCTTGAACTTGGCCAGAGCAGAGGGACAAAAACTTACAAAATTTGTGCATCGGCCTTAACTGAATTCATTAAGTAATTTTAAAATGGGTTTTTTTTCAAATGTTGCCCTTGAACATTGTATGTGAGTATGGGTAAATTACCTCTTATAGATAAAGCTTGATTTTCAGTTTTCGAAAAACTTAAATGTCGAATAAAATCCAAATATGAAAAACTTTTTGACGATTTTAAAACATGAATTTTGCTTAAAATAAGCGGGAAAACATAAAATCATCAAATTGAATTTTCATTAAAAAACAGTTCAATACTGACCACTAAATAAATTAACATTGATTAAAAAATTACCAAAATCAAAAATTACCAAAATCAAAAGGGAACCAAACAAAAACATGTTTTTGTGAAATCCTTGACATTTTTCTAAACCCTTTGAAAGAATAATAACAGCAATTTTGTTTTAATCGTTCTTTGATTTAAAAGGATGATGAAGTTTAATAAAATAGGAACGAAATTTTAAATTTAGTTATTTTTATCTTTTTGTCATTTACAGTTGAAACGAAGTATCAAAAACTATACGCTTGCTAGTTTAAAAAAAATAACATGGAAGTTATAAGTATTGTTGCACTTTCGATTATTTTTCAAATACTAATTGTTTGTGTTTCTACTTTGAATTTTAATAATGAATTGCCATTTTCGAAGTATTTTTTTTATTTGTTAATTAGTTTTTGTATTTACAAAAAATGCCTATAGTTGGTTTTTTTTAATTCATTTAGATTTTTTTTCGGTGGTTAATATAGACTTTTCATTCAGAAAGTTTTTTGTTTGAAATGATTCTTTAGATAAGAAATGCCTATTATTTGAGCTTTCTTTAAAAGTCTGGAAAATGTATGGAAAAAGTCGGGAATTTGAAAATGGGATTTGAGTGGTCACCCTGCTCAGAACCACATCATGGCCCATCACAAAGGCACCGCACACTGGCCACACGCTGTTTCTGTTGACTGACCTCGTGGCCATTTCTAGGAGCCCCCACCAAAAGCTTCCGTACAGACAAAAGTAACGAGTTGTAAATTTCGAACGTGGCCTAAATGCTGGGGCAAACATTAATTTAATTAGCAAACAAGATCCACAACAGCCGAGTTCGGGTGAGTGACATCAAAAATGTTTGTTTGGCGGGAAATTGACCAGGCTTTGGCTTTTGGTGTGCGGCCACGTGACCGCAGGAGTACCGCCATGTTTGGCCACCGCAGCAGGCCACCATCATCATTATCATCATTAGCGTGATTGGAGTCCTTTGCCCCAGTTGTCGCGGGACTTGTAAACATCGTAACCTGGGGGAGGGGGGTTTCTGGGGGCGGTCAAAAGTTGGGTTTTGAGGTTGGAGTTGGTTCAAAGGAAAATCGGTAATAAGTTCAACCTCGCATGTGGGTTGCATGAATTTTATTTAAATTGTAACTATTTCCAAAATTATGCGGAAGATTGGTTTGTTAATTTGATTTGATTGCTTATACGATTCAAAAAGCAAAGACTCTTCCTCTACTTTAGGCGCCACAATAGAAAAAAAAATCCTGCTCTGTAAGCTCCAATCTGAATAAATTTCTGCTTTTCTTCGAATGGAGAAAAGTCGTGATCAGCTTTTACGACGCCAACGGAACGTGGTTTGCTGCTCAACAACGCTTTTCAGCCTTTACCTGGGAAGAAAAATCAGCTTTCGCCGCAAATCTGATAATTCCGAACCACTATACCTTGTTTTTTGTGCAAGGGTGATAAAAATGGGTCACAATTCCAACTGCAAAAAAAAACAGTCGAAGATTTTTTTTTTCTATTTGGTCGAACAAAAAAAAATGCAATTTAAATTTTAAAACTCCATTTAAATTATGTTTAGTTGTAATTAAAATGTTTTTTTTTTCAGTATCTAAAAAACTTTTTTTCTGACCTACATTTTTAAGTGCAACGAAGATCGCTAAATAGGCATTTGTTGCAATTTGTACTTCCAGAAACGCTGAAAAAATTACGGAAATGTCATTAATGCAACGGCTTTTTGGTTCGTTACATCAAGCTAAAATTATGCCCGTTAGAGTTTGCTCGCTAGTGGTCGTTGCTTTCGGAGATGCCCTCGTAGCATTTGCCAATGATAAATGCAACTTTGCGTTTTTCCTCGTTGTAATGGAAATTCAACCAGTTTAAATAATTTTTCATACTACGTCAGCTGTCTATACAAAAATAATAGATGAAAATTCAAAAATCTGTATCTTTTGAAGAAATTTATTGATCGATTTTGTGTCTTCGCCAAAGTTGTTGGTATGGATAAGGACAACATTGAAAACGAATGATACACGGTTAATTTTTTTTTTATTTTTAATGATTTTTTTTTCTTACTAAAACTTGATATGTAAAACAACACTATTTTTATTTTTTTTCTAATATTTTAGGGGACATCAAATGCCAACTTTTCTGAAATTTTTAGAATGTGCAAAAAAAAATTTACCAAGTTATGATTTTTTTAATTAATGCTGAATTAAAAAAAATCAAAATATTGATCGCAAAAATTTTTTAATTTAAAATAAATTTGCAATCAAAAACTATTCCAGTGAAATTTTTATAAAGTTCACCGTTTTCAAGATAAAGCCATTTTTTAAGCTTTTTAAGATAAGAGCAGTTTTTCATTTTTTATTTAATTAAAACATGTTTGCCCACCTTTGAAACAATTTTTTTTTGAAAGGATGATTTTTTTCTTTATTTTTATTTTTTGAACTGTGTTGAAATGACCCTTGCTGAGATATCGACATTAGAAAACAGTGGGTTTTTTTGGGTGAGACTAAGAAAACGGCAAGTTTTCTGTTTTTAAAACTTTGCGTGACAATATCTCAGCAACTAAGGGTCGTTTCAACAATGAACAAGAAAAGTATAAAGAATATTCTCAGCTTTTAAAAACTATTTTTCAAGAGTTGGTGGGCACTAATTTCAATTAAATAATAGCTGCGACTATTTTCAAAAAAGTTAACTAGAAATTTCTATAAGTTGAAAAGGTGCACTCAGGTGGGTCAAAATTTTACTTAAATTTAAATTTATTTTTTTTCTGACGTTTCACATCGAAAAATGAAGTTGAACATTTTTTGCGATCAATATCTTAACAAACAAAAAGTGACAAAAAGTGAAATTAAAAATCACCAATTCTTTTTCTGTGTATCAATTTTTTTTCAGTGTAGTTTATCCGAAACACCAAATTGATCAAAAAAATCCTTCAAAAGATACAGATTTATGAATTTTCATGTATCATTTTTGTTTGGACAGCTGCCAAATTTTTATTGAAAATTATATGGATAAACTAATGGTTCAAAATGGCTTTTTTGGGCATACAGAAGGCACCAAAAAAGTTTCGGCTGTTTTAAAAAATACAAAAAAAAAATCGAATGATCGAAATCTCAGTGAATTGCTCAATAGTTTAAAAAAAAACAAAGTGACAATAATTTTAATTTTTTTCAAATTTCAATTTTGAATTTTTCAAATTTGCAGCGTCTGTCAGCATATTATTCCAAATTATCTTCCACCAATCGCCGAAATGCATCGCTCGAAAACTTTCACACGCAAATATTTACATCGCAATCCGTCCAAACTTTGCCCAACTGTAAAGCTGGCAACATAATTAGCACATTCCGGAACAACCTCCCGTGCCTGGCAGGGAAAACTCCCTTCTGACTGAAATAGTTTCCAGCCCTCTCTGTTTGAGGGATTACGGAGCTCTAATTTCACGGGTAAATATTTGAAACGCGATGAAAAGCTCCGCAAACTGTCAGCGTGCGGAAACAGTGTGTACGTCAAAGTCGAAGCTTATTGTTTTTTTGTGTGTTTTTACTGCAGAACTAGAAAACCGGCGTTGAGAAAATGTTCTAGTTGGAAATATTTTTTGATTCTCCACCAATTCGAGAGAAAATTATTTTTAAACAAAAATTCCTCAAGCATATCATCACAGAGGATTAAATAATACCAAGAGCACACACACTCACGCACAATCAAACACTCACCCTTCGTCTGGATGCCAGCTGTGCGTGCACAGGGATTTCGTTCCCGAGGGCTGGGCTGTGGTTTTGGGTGGGAAAAGCTGTTGCTGAACTCGATGTCATCGCCTACACCTGCACATTACCTCCACGTTCCACGGTGGCTTTCGATTATTTGGAACGATGATAGTCAAACATATTATTTTAAATTAAATTTGCATTCGTAATTAAATTTCGATGGTGTATTGTGATTCGGCTTTCTTTTTTTTGTTTGTCTTTGCATGAAACGGTGGTCAGCAGGTCGTCGCCATCGTGCTAACTTGTCGTACGTGCATTTTGGGCCAAATTGAGTTAAGAACGCCATTTTGTGCAGCTCACAATGCCTCATCTTTTGACCTTCACAGATCCCCAAAATTCGATTTCAATCCTGAGATATTCAATGAAAACCAAAAAAGCTCCGAAAATTTTTGTCACTTTACATATAAAAGATGTTTCAATCCTGTCGTGCTATCTTGTCACTCCCTGAAAATTGATGTAAGTGCGACAAAGGGCAAAGGGATTTCAGGTCAGGATGCGTTTGACGCACGTACAAGTTAGACTGCCGTAAACATTTTTAATTATAACTCGGGACTCCAGCAACCAACTTCAACCAAACTTCGGGACAATGCACAGAATGGTCAGCCAAACAAAACGTGTTTGTTATTGTTTACATTGCGTGCTTTCGTTTTTGTTTATTCAAGGTCAAACATTAAAATGCGTTTTCCTCGGAACGTCAAAATGGCGGGTGCGACATGATAGCACGACGACGTCGAGGTGCTTATTTTCATTAATGAGGCTCTGCTGGACCTTTTAAAAATTGTGAATTAATTTTTTTTATGCTGTTTTAAAATAAAAGGATTTTTGACGACATCAGTTCATCAGAAACAATTTTTTTTGTTTTTTGTTTTTTGTTTTTTGTTTTTTGTTTTTTGTTTTTTGTTTTTTGTTTTTTGTTTTTTGTTTTTTGTTTTTTGTTTTTTGTTTTTTGTTTTTTGTTTTTTGTTTTTTGTTTTTTGTTTTTTGTTTTTTGTTTTTTGTTTTTTGTTTTTTGTTTTTTGTTTTTTGTTTTTTGTTTTTTGTTTTTTGTTTTTTGTTTTTTGTTTTTTGTTTTTTGTTTTTTGTTTTTTGTTTTTTGTTTTTTGTTTTTTGTTTTTTGTTTTTTGTTTTTTGTGTTTTGTTTTTTGTTTTTTGTTTTTTGTTTTTTGTTTTTTGTTTTTTGTTTTTTGTTTTTTGTTTTTTGTTTTTTGTTTTTTGTTTTTTGTTTTTTGTTTTTTGTTTTTTTGTGTTTTGTTTTTTGTTTTTTGTTTTTTGTTTTTTGTTTTTTGTTTTTTGTTTTTTGTTTTTTGTTTTTTGTTTTTTGTTTTTTGTTTTTTGTTTTTTGTTTTTTGTTTTTTGGTTTTTGTTTTTTGTTTTTATTTTTTTGTTTTTTGTTTTTTGTTTTTTGTTTTTTGTTTTTTGTTTTTTGTTTTTTGTTTTTTGTTTTTTGTTTTTTGTTTTTTGTTTTTTGTTTTTTGTTTTTTGTTTTTTGTTTTTTGTTTTTTGTTTTTTGTTTTTTGTTTTTTGTTTTTTGTTTTTTGTTTTTTGTTTTTTGTTTTTTGTTTTTTGTTTTTTGTTTTTTGTTTTATGAAAAAGTGATGATTTTGATTAATTTTGACTTAGCAACTAAAACATTCTCGTATAATTTAGGTATTTCGCAAAGAATACATGCAAACCACTTATGTTATTGGTCGAAATTGGTGTTGTTTGTTTAAAAACTTAGTGGAACATTGGTTCACTTGAAAAAGTTACAAAAATCACGTTATTTCAAAATGAAACAATAAATTCTTAATGATTTTCTGTCAAATTTAACAATCGTTTATTTAAATCGATTTTCCAACCAACTCTTAAATTCCACCCCCTCCCTTCAAAAAAGCACGCAAAAGTTCTCACGTCCGTTAGTCACGTGTTGAGTAGTTATTTGGTTTTCGTACATTTGTTTGAACAATTCCCTCGAGGCAAAACTGGAAACAAGAGGATGCCAACTGCAGAGGCAAAAGAAGAGTGGCCTGACCAAACCACGACCACCGCCAACACACGGGATTCACCCACACACACGCACACACAAACATTAGCGATTAGCATATTTTCCTGTGTGTGGCCCACCTCCCCCAAAACTAATCATCTGGGTACTTATTTGCTCATTAAATTATTCATTTGCCTAATGCTATTTATTGCACTCGATGCACACATAAAACGGGCCGCTCAATTGCAATTGCACACACGTGGTGAGGTGACGAGGCGTGGGGGTGGGGGCACGTGGTGTTATTGAAATAATGCTCTTTTCGCGTTTTGAACAAATATGCAAATTTTGACTATAATAGCCACTATCATGGTTTTGTGGGTGTGGGCGGGTTCTTTTTTTTTTTTTTTTGTTATCACATCAGTTTATTTCAACTAACAAAACAGAGCATTTTAAAGTGGGGTGGCCAAGTGGGGCCGATGAAAAACGAATAATGTTCAATGGGTGTTCAAATGAATATAAATACGGCTGGATAAAGGTTATTGGGCGATGATTTTAATTAACTTACGATGAAAGAATTGTGCATAATTGAACCATATGTGGCATTTGCAGGTAGCTGGAAGTGGATTTGGTATTTATTATAATGTTCTGCTCGTTCCATTGAAGAATATATCTTCTTCTATAAATTCATTTCAAGTCTTCGTAAATTAAATAAAAACAACTTTTAAAACGTAGAATTTTTGTTGAATGTGATTATTCTTGTTTTTGTCATGACGGAAGCAAAATAATTAAAAAAATACTGTCACAAACTTATTTCAATATACTAGTTTTGTCAAATGTGAAGATATACATACCTATTATACTCTTATAAATAAATCGTCCCTTGTGCATCCTGTATTTTCAGCAGACGTGCAGACGTTTTTATACTCTCACTTGAAACATCAATCCTGCGACCCAGGGAATGGAATAATCGCAAAACAATCAATTTCGCTTACGAATATTGTTCACCCGTGCAAGACAGAGAAGGCAAATCACGCAAAGGAAAATCGCTTCCGAAGTTCTCCCAGAAAATCTGCTGAGAATTTTTTGAAAATTTAATTGCCTTTTTAACAAATGTGACAGTTTTTTTACGTGTGACGTTAGACTTGTTAGATTCCTTTCACCGATCTTTCGTGAGCGAGAGAGGAGAGCCAAGCTCCATTTGGATTTTTTCTCTTGATGAACATTCAAAGATTTTCTCTTGATCATGATTATTCCATCGCTGCTGTGACCTCATTTTTGTGAAATTTACAAATTTTGCCATTTACATTACCGATTGCTTTTTTTAATATTCCATTGGCCACCAAATTGTATTTAAAAGCCCTTGGAAAACCAATTATGAACAGTATTTCTTTCGTGAGTAAAAATTTGTCTCAGATGAAAATAAAAAAATAAATAAAATGGAGCTGAAGACCCAGCCGACGCTGTCGGCATTTAAAAGTGCCAAGATTGTTGACGATTAGTTTTCTTTAGCTTACTTGTTACCCTTTATTTGGATCCTTTGTAACTTTTCTAAATTTCCTAAAGTGTCTTCCTTGACCTGATAAACAGCGTATACTAACAAGTTGTCGTATCCAATAAACCAACAAATTACAAATTACAAAATAAAATAAAACGCCTAGCCCATTTTTTGTAAAAATAAGCGAAACATAATTATTTAATTTATACATTTACACAGATTTATTATTGAACAATTCTCTTCGAAATCATCATTTTTTTATCTGACTGAAACTTTTTAAGTGCCCAAAGAAGTCATTTCGCATAATCCGTTAAACCACTTTTTTTCCAAACAAATTAAAATAAAAAAAAAAAGATTATTTCGATTGCACTTTTTGATCAGTTTGGTGATAAAGACTTAATCGAATACAATTGATGTGCGGTTTTTTTGTAATTGTTTAAACCAAAAAAAATCATTTTTTTATTATTAAGAGGTTATAAAATGCAAGCTTTTCAGGAAATTCCAGAACAAATAAACCTCTTTTGCAAAGAAATATTTTTTTAAACAGTGATGGTCCTAAACAAAGTATGAGAAAATGTCTAGAAATTTTTTATACTTCATCTATTTATTGTCAAATCAAGATTGCATCAAAAAAATACACGGATAATTTTTTTATAAGGTGATAACTATTTCAAAACATTTCCATTCTTAATGCTTGCTTATTTTTGTACATTTTTTTAGAGCCGAGAGCCGAAGGACATTCCACCGAATGGGACGTTTTGACGAACAGACAGTTTTTAATTGCTTTAAAATTATAGGGTTTGATAGTATTTGTTATTGGATGAATATAACAACAAAATTTTATTAAAAAAATAAATAAAACCTGACAGGCATAAAATAAAGAACCAATCAATTTATGAATGATAATTATTAAAAACTGCCTTTTCAAGTTCATTAAAATAAAAAAATATGAATCTTTTTAAAGTTTTCCAAGACCAGGTCGTGATACACAGAAAAAAAATTGAAATGTATTTTTAAACTGATATTATTTTAAGGAACTGTTCATGCAAAAAATGCGAAACACTCAAAAATAAATAAAACACTTTTAAACTATTTACAGAACTGTTTTTATATAATTTTTCATTTAAAAAAGCAACAGAATTTTAAAATTACCTCATGTATGTTAAGAGAATTGATAATGTTTAAAAGATTTCAACAATTTCACAATTATGTTATTTTGTTGGGAAACATTTCTTTCCAAATATCTAATCTTGAAAAGAATACAAAAAAATCATCGAAATGAAGTAAACGTCTTGAAAATATTCCATAAAACTGGTCATGTTTGAAAAAATGCAAAAAAACCTCATTTGAGAAACCAATGAATGTTTATTGAACTGGTCATGTGAAAATGATATAAAAATGCAAAGATTGCTTAATATTGAAATAATTGTTTGAACTGGTCATGCAAATAAAAAAGTGTGACACAACTCCCAGAGATAAACAACACATCTTGAAAAAAGTACAAAAAACTAGTAAAACTCGCACAATCATTTATAAAAAAGTTTTAATAAAACTTTGCATTCTATCCTTTTAGAGTAAAAAAAAACTGTTCAAGTATAATAATGGTCCATTTTCCGATTTTCAAGTTACGAAAAATGAGAGAATTTTTAAAACTTTTTTAGTGTTTTTTGATGAAAAATAAGTTTTTTTTCGGAATTCAGAGTACGCCATCAAATCGGGCGTCTAATTTTACATAAAAGTCCCTTTGACACCAAATTTCTATCTCATCACCGTTTCAGGCTGCAAATTATTGAAAAACAACTCTTTTTTCGCATGTTCAAAAATAAAAGGGGTCGTACCACCCTCCGTCACGAGACATCAAAAAACGGACCTCGGATTTGTGATTAGGGACAAAAGTTACCCCTTAGGACAAAGTTTCACGCAAATCGAAGAGGGGTCGGGGCAACTGCTGTGTGAGTTGGCGGAGAATTATCCTTCTTTTTTTCGCAACTTCTATTCCACGATTGAAGATTTAATTTATTTGACTAAAATTATTTCAAAAAATAAATGCCATACATGAGAAAAAAAGGACATTTTAAGATTAAAAGAAGTCACAAAACTTATTTCCTTTAAACTTATATACTAATTTCCTTCAAACTTATAATTAAAACTTAAGCTTAGTTAATTTTCCAGTCCGTGAAATCATTTAATGCGGCCTGCGACACCCTTTGGGAACGGTTCCATTATGTCCTTTTTGATTAGCTTTTCTTGCAATTTAATTTATAAAGAATAATGGCTATTTCTGTCGAATTTGTTGAGATTTGAGAAGGCGTAATCGGGCTGACCTCCTTTGAGCAGATCAAAACTCCAATTGTTGTATAGATCAGCTTAAACTACAATTCTTGTTAATTCATTTTGCATTGTAATGATAACTTACAATTATTCAGTGTTTAACTGCCTTTCTAGTTTTCTAAAATATTGCTTGGAAGTTTTTTTTTTCACAATTTTAGAAATTCAAATTGGAGTCATGCTTTGAAATTGAAAAATACTTTTTAGTTTATGTTTAATCGAGTTAACTATTACTTTATGAACCTTTTATTATTTTTTATGTTTTTTTTCAGATCAGCGATGGCATTTTTTTAAACATCGTTCGAAAATTTTTAAATTTTTTTAACTTTGGAATATGTACTTCATAGAATTAGCATTCCATTTGAAATAGTTTTAAATGAGTTTCTAATCAAATTTTGTTCTCTATTTTTTTGTTTATTTTTAAGCAGAGGAAGACAAAAACTATAATTTAAGTTCGAAGTTTCACTTTAAAGAACACACCTTACTGAAACATACAACAATAAAAAATCATGAAAATGTTAAATGATATGCTCAAAGTAAAATGATTTGGATTATTCATCGACCTTCTTTTCCAATATTTTTTCGAATGATTCCAAAGTGTTTGAAATATATTTTTTTTTGACAAGATTGAATTCGAATTATGGTTAAAAATGTTATGTTTTTTTTATTGATAAAAAATATATGATATTTTTTATAATAAAAAATAATCGGCCTACAACCGTTTGAGAAAAATCAATAATTACTCGCAGGGCCCAAAGGTATCAGAGTGTTTTAAATGGTCATCCTAGGTACATTATTTAGCTTAATAGGAATAAATTTGATAAAAATACTCTTCGATTTATTTTTTATTTTTTTTTGCTTTGCTTTTGCTATTCGGATCAACTATTTGACACATGGTACATCTGAACGATATCAGCCCCTGGCTGACATTTCTACCTAAATGATGACGTTTACGTTAAGACGAAACACAACATTTGCTTGATTTTAAGGAAATAAATTCATTTCTCATTTCCATACATATTACGTAGCAAATGTTGCCTGTTCATATAGTCCATAAACAATGTTAATTTTTATTCAGAAAAAACCCCCCTCACAATTCTCCAAACCCCGCCAAGGCTGGCAACATTGCCATAAAAGTTTCCCACCAAATGTTTTCATTTTGGCATGTCGTACAGCCCCCGGAAACACACACAATCCTCCCCCACTCTCGTCTTCATACACTTGCAAACACAATATCTGCCGGGATAATGATGATGTTTGCAGAAAAGTTTTCCCACGAATGCTGCTGCCACTTGCTCTCAGTCTTAAAGTTATTGAATTAATTTTTCGCCAGCGCCGGCAGCGCCAGTTTGCAGCCGACCAAAAATGAAAAGTCGTCGAAAGTGAAATTGCCACCGCCCATATTCATTGCCAAAAAAGCGTTTTTTTTTTTAAGGAGGGGTGAGAAAATGGCTTTCTGCCATCTTATTGGCAGTTAGTGGCGACAGATATTGTTTTTCCTTGGAATTCACCACCCCCACGCTGCTGGCAGCACTGCGTGCTGCAAATAGCGCCGCCTCGATATGAGAAAATTATTCATGAGACATTGCATTTTGCCTCCCCCACTCCAACGAAGCTAAGTGGGGGGCCGTGTTTCGAGCGATAGATTTGATGGAGTGTGAGGATTTATTGATATTGTGCTGTGCTGGGGAAATGTGCTCATAAAAGTATGATGGCGAAAAAAAAAATCAAACGATTTACGGCAATTGAGATCAAAAGATTTTTGGAGCACCGATTTCTTGTTTGAGAGAAAATAAAGGAAGGTGGGTATTCAATAAAATTCGAACTCGCAATCGGGGAGACCTCAGGGCAGAAACAAATTGGACTAGCTTTTGAGGGATGATTTGCTGACCATAGAGAGAAAAAAAAAAACGATAAATAATCACGTCTAAAATAAATTCCAAACACGCGTTTTCCGTTAGAAGACGAAGTCTTGGCCGAGAGCGGTTTTGGATAAGTTTTTGTTGAGGCTGCTTTTTTTTCTACTCAGAATTGGGAGTTTCACTTTTCTTGATTAATCTACGTGGAGGGAAAAAGAAAACGAAACTTAATCGCGTTCAGTCAAGCATGCGGTTTTGGATGGAGAGGATTAAAGTTGGATGGTTCTTTCATTTTTTAACATCTTCGTTATTCAAGATTCTTGATTCTTGTCTTCTTGTAAGACATTTTTTGGACTCTGCATTTATAAGATGCATTATAACAGTTTTACATCTTTATTTACATCATTACAATATTCTCATTATTGTAGATATGTTCGAGTTAAAATTTTCAGCAAAAATATACTTAGACATATTTTTTAACTATTTAAAATTAAGGTCGTATTAAAGTTCAGTAAATTGTTGAGAAAATTGAAACAAAAAGTAAATCTAAGGTTTAGATTTTTTGTTTTACCCTAAGCAAAGGGCAACGCGATTTCTTAATTTATCATGCTAATCAGTGTTGGTATTATCGCGCTCTCGCGAGAAAAATTTCTCCCTCTCGAGTTCTCGCCGCGAGTCTCGAGCTGCCGAGAGAAACTCACCTATTGCCCGTGCTCTCCTCCGCTCGCGAACGGGCTTTCTCGCGAGCCAGAATTGCCCGTTCGCGAGAAGTTGAACGTGCTAGAAACGAACAAAAAACAACACAGCGATTGAAGTTACACCTCTATACCATCGCCTGGTTCGTATTCATAAGCCTGATAAACAAATTGCTTACTTGGGACGAACGGATAGCCAGAGGCGAGAACGCGAACAAAAATGCGAGCGCGAGCGAGAAGAGAAAAGCACTACAAGTTCTCTCCCTCGTTCGCGAGTGAGAAATGCTTTCCTTCTTCTCGCTCGAATTCCAACAATGATGCTAATTCTTCAAGCCGAATGAGTACAGAAATTAACAGTGCGAGGAAAAAGCTACCGCACATCATTCGGCTTGAAGAATTAGCATGATAAATTAAGAAATCGCGTTGCCCTTTGCTTAGGGTAAAACAAAAAATCTTAACCTTAGGTTTTCCGAGCTTGGTGGCTCTAACCTGCCAAACATTGCCATAGATTCAAGTAGGCAATCAGCTAAAATTTGTCTCACAATTTGACTACGTGTCACTAAGTAGGTGTCCATTTGTCTGTGAACTCGACAATAACAATGCGTCTAAAAATATACTTGATCCGTGTGTCAGTATTCTAAAGAAGCCTTTGAGAACAGAATAATAGTGTTGTGGAAGAAGCAACCGTACACTGGTACGATCGGTGGAGAACGGTAGATCACAAAACAACTAGCTGAACTTGCCTCGGCAAGCACGGCGCGTTGGCGAAGTGGTGTACGCGCTCGCACGGTATGCGAAAGAGCGGGGTTCGATTCCCCGGCGCGCCAGATGTGCGGTAGCTTTTTCCTCGCACTGTTAATTTCTGTACTCATTCGGCTTGAAGAATTAGCATGATAAATTAAAAAAAAAGTAAATGTTCAGAATAAAATTCAACTCAATTCAATTCGGGTTCATTTGTGAATAATTAAGTTACAATGAGTTCATTTAGGCACATAACCGAGTGTTAAAGTTTATTTCAGCTGTGTGTTACATCGTAGTTCAGTCGAAGGCATTATTACTTATAACTATTGAATAGACAAGAGTATGTCCAGAATATAAATAAAATGTTGAACCTATGAATTGTGTTTTAAACCATTTTTGTTTTTTGTTTTTTTTTTCAAAAATTTTAAGGTCTTCCCCACGACCAAAAAAGCGAGTTTGTGTAATTGGGAAAAATCCATTTTTGCATAAGAGTTTAATAGGGTAATTCTCCGCCAACTCACACAGCAGTTGCCCCGACCCCTCTTCGATTTGCGTGAAACTTTGTCCTAAGGGGTAACTTTTGTCCCTGATCACGAATCCGAGGTCCGTTTTTTGATATCTCGTGACGGAGGGGCGGTACGACCCCTTCCATTTTTGCACATGCGAAAAAAGAGGTGTTTTTCAATAATTTGCAGCCTGAAACGATGATGAGATAGAAATTTGGTGTCAGAGGGACTTTTATGTAAAATTAGACGCCCGATTTGATGGCGTAATCAGAATTCCGAAAAAACGTATTTTTCATCGAAAAAAACACTAAAAAAGTTTTAAAAATTCTCCCATTTTCCGTTACTCGACTGTAAAAAATTTTGGAACATGTCATTTTATGGGAAATTTAATGTACTTTTCGAATCTACATTGTCCCAGAAGGGTCATTTTTTCATTTAGAACAAAATTTTTCATTTTAAAATTTCGTGTTTTTTCTAACTTTGCAGGGTTATTTTTTAGAGTGTAACAATGTTCTACAAAGTTGTAGAGCAGACAATTACAAAAATTTTGATATATATACATAAGGGGTTTGCTTATAAACATCACAAGTTATCACGATTTTACGAAAAAAAGTTTTAAAAAAGTTGGTCGTCATCGATCATGGCCGTTCATGGTCACCCGCAACAGACACGGACGACGAAACAAAGAGAAACGCAAAAAGTAACTTTTTCAAAACTTTTTTTCGTAAAATCGCGATAACTTGTGATGTTTATAAGCAAACCCCTAATGTCTATATATCAAAATTTTTGTAATTGTCTGCTCTACAACTTTGTAGAACATTGTTACACTCTAAAAAATAACCCTGCAAAGTTAGAAAAAACACGAAATTTTAAAATGAAAAATTTTGTTCTAAATGAAAAAATGACCCTTCTGGGACAATGTAGATTCGAAAAGTACATTAAATTTCCCATAAAATGACATGTTCCAAAATTTTTTACAGTCGAGTAACGGAAAATGGGAGAATTTTTAAAACTTTTTTATTGTTTTTTTCGATGAAAAATACGTTTTTTCGGAATTCTGAGTACGTCATCAAATCGGGCGTCTAATTTTACATAAAAGTCCCTTTGATGCCAAATTTCTATCTCATCACCGTTTCAGGCTGCAAATTATTGAAAAACACCTCTTTTTTCGCATGTTCAAAAATGGAAGGGGTCGTACCGCCCCTCCGTCACGAGATATCAAAAAACGGACCTCGGATTCGTGATCAGGGACAAAAGTTACCCCTTAGGACAAAGTTTCACGCAAATCGAAGAGGGGTCGGGGCAACTTTTCCCGATTTCGTGTGAGTTGGTAGAGAATTACCCAATAACAATTTATGTTATCATAACAAAATTTGTTATTGGTCTGATATTGGTTGACAGCCAAAACAACTTTGGAATAACATTTTTTGCTATGGAAGAATACCTTCAACTGTTATTAGGATGATCGGATAAGTTGTTAAAATAGCAAAAAAACAATAACAAAGATTTGTTCGAAAAATAACAAAAAAATTTATTAGTCTGTTATTACAATAACAATCCAATAAAAAAAAAAATTATAACGACGAATAACAAATTTTGTTTTAAATAACAAAAAATGTTATTGGCCTAGTATTTTCAAATATCAAAAAATGTTATTCCCACGTTATTTCCGTCTGCTCGGGTACTTCTTCAATCCTTATCAAACATTTTTGAAATTTAATCTTAACAAAAAAAAAAATGTTTTCGAAAGTAAAATAATATTTCAAACTGGCCAAACATTCAATATAATGCCCATTTTGAATGTTAGTCATGATACCGAAATTTAAAAAATCGAAGAGATCATAAAATTCCACTAATGTTTAAATTTTCATCTTTGGACCATTAATTGCTGAGATTGTTGCATTTGAAAATTTTAAAATCAAGGTTGTTAATCGATAATATTATCGTTGGGACGATAACGATAATCTATCGTTATCGTTATTTCGATAATTCTATCGGCGTAAATCTTATCGCCGATAATGGACGATATATCATTTCTAAAATCATATTATGTTCAATTTTCAATGCTTCCACTTAGAATATAATTTTTTAAAATGTAGTAAGTTTCAAAGCATAGATATTTACTCAAAATTGTCCACAAATTACCGTATTTTTTTTTAGAAAATACTCAAATTAAAAAAAATGCAATATAGGTATCGAACGAAGTGCCATTTTTGTATGTATCTTTCACTGTATTAAAATGTTTTTGTAAAATGCTAAAATTTTCACAAAATACGGTATTTTTTTCAAAAACTCTCAAATATTCATAATATGAGAAATCAAACGAACCAAATTTGGTAAGCTTTTTCAATTTATTAATTTTTTTTGGAAAATTATATATTTTCCCAAAACGCCGTATCTATTTCAAAAATACTCAAATTTTCAGAACGCTTCTATTGCTTAATCAATTCATCGGATTTTTTTTTTGAAAATGCTGAAATTTTTATTAAATACCTTATTTTTAAGAAAATATCCAGATTTTAAAAATTTGCAATATGGGTATGAAAAGAATTAAAATTTTGTATGCTTGAGTTTTGTTTTTGGAAAATACTTAAATTTTCACAAATTATCGTTTCTGAAAATGTAGTAAGTTTCAATGTTTAAATGTGTACTGAAAAATGTTCACAAATTACCTTATTTTTACGAAAATACTCAAATTTTCAAAATATGTCACATGAGTATCAAACAAATTATAATTCCACACATGTGTGCTTTTCAATTTGTTACATTCAGTTTAATACAATACAGCATATTCAAAAAAAATGTTTTTTCGAAAAAAAATTGGGAAAATTTTGGTATTTGATAAAAAAAAGCTTGAATGAAGTGAAAAACCATACCAAATTTCACTTCTTTCGATACCCATATTGCATATTTCGAAAATTTGAGTACTTTGCGAATAAAAAAAACATTTTAGTATTTTCGGAAAAAACTCTAATAAAGTGAAAAAAGCATACCAAATTTTTATTTGTTTGATACCCATATTCAGTTTTTTTTTGGAAAATTTTAGTATATTCGAAAAAACGGTAAATTGTGAAAATTCAAGTATCCTCCAATAAAAATATATTTATTATTGTGAAAAAGTAAACCAAATTTTGCTTCCTTTCTTGACTTTATTGCATGTCTTTAAAAAATATGAGTATTGAAAATCAATTACAAAACTTTGTGAAAATCTAAATATTATCATAGAAAAATCTAATAAAGTGATAAAGCGTGTAAAATTTCGCTTCGTTTGATACCCATATTGCAAATTATGAAAATTTGAATACTTTCGAAAAAATAAGGTAATTTGTGAACAATTCAGAGTAAACATTTAAACATTGAAACTAACTACATTTTCATTCTAAGTGCATGCATTGAAATTTAACATAACTATATCGTATTGAAAAAATCGATTTAAGAAAGATTTATAAAATGAGCTATACTCCATAATTGGCGATAAGATTATCACCGATAGAATTATCGTTATCGTCCTGACAACAAAAAATTTAATGTTTGGATGATACTTCAAAAAACATCATTTCCTTTTCGCTCAATCTTATGCAATTTAATTGATTATTTTCTGAACATTTCGAAAAAATTTTTTCAGAGATGAATAATCTTGCTATTACAGCCATTCCACGTCAAACAGGAAGTCTCCAAATCAAAACTGCTCCGATTTGGCTCAAATTTGGAGTGGGGGTTATTTGGCCCAAATAATTAGACCCGTATTTTTTGTTTGGCAATTAGGGTGGTCCTATCCGAAATAGGGTGATCCAGAAAATTGCGTTTTTCGTCAATTTTCGCAAAAACCACATTTTTAAAAAAAAATCATATCTCCGGAACGGCTGAACCAATTCTAAAGAAAGGTTATAAGTTTGGTTTTTAAGGAAAAATATGTTGAGGCCCAAAAAAACTAGCTGAATATTTGAAAAGGTCTTATGAAAATTTCATTTCAAGGTCTCGGGACCAAAGAGCCTGTGTCTGAAAATATTTTTCCTTGATTCCTTGTAATATTTTACATTATATAGGGACCATCCACAAACCACGTGGACACTTTTTTTGGTAATCTAACCCCCCCCCCTCGTGGACAATTGTCCATACAAAAAAAAACTTTTTTGTATGGAGCGTGGACAATCGCCAAACCCCCCCCCCTCCTAAAGTGTCCACGTGGTTTATGGATGGTCCCATATAAAAAAATTGCGAATATCCATTAACACATTTCGGAGATATGATTTTTTGAACATAAAAACTGGGTTTTTCGATTCACCGCGCGAAAAACTGAAAAATTACGAAAACGGGTAAAAATCAACTTGTTTCACTAAAACTGTGATAACTCAAAAATTTCAGCGATGATCTATACATGTTTAGGTACCAAAATTTTCATAATTGAAAGACGCAACTTTTGGTACAGACCGAGCCACGTAGCCCAGTGGTAACGCTTCCGCCTCGTAAGCGGTAGATCGGGGTTCAAATCCCGGCTCGGACCAACACAACTGGTGATCTTTTCCCTTCTGGAATCGATTACTTAGTAAAGGGAAGGTAGTGTATCGTCACAAACTGGACCTTATCACGACACCACAGGGAGGCGACCTATGGAATGTTAACATTAACCTTAACATGTTAACATTAAGTTGAGAATGAAACTGCCACTGAATCCGCTTTGTAAATGCCGGCCCCGATACTCTTCAAGGGTGTTCCCCTCAGGAACTGGGAAAGATTTACTTTACTTTACAACTTTTGGTGAAATTTTCAAGTTGTCGCAGTTTTAGTGAAAAAAGTTGATTTTTACCCGTTTTCGTCATCTTTCAGTTTTTGCTCGCGGCGCGTCGAAAAACCCCAGTGGCAGTGCGTGGCCGAATGGTTACGCTGTCCGCTTTGTAAGCGGATGATTCTGGGTTCGATTCCCATCTGCTGCAACCTTCCATCGGATGAGGAAGTCAAATGTCGGTCCCGGCCTTGGTTGTTAGGCCGTTAAGTCATTCCAGGTGTAGGAGTCGTCTCCATGTCAAACAACACAACAACACACCAAACCAAGCCTACTCCGGTGGAATCGCTGGCGGCGGTTGGACTCGCAATCCAAAGGTCGTCAGTTCAAACACTGGGGTGGAAGGTTCCTTGGAGTGAAAAGAGGTTTGAGTGTTCTCCCCATTCAAGCCTTCGGACTCCTAGGTTCGAGCAGTCGCGTCGAAAAACCCAGTTTTTAAAAAAATCAACGCAATTTTGGTGAAACATTCTTTACATTTTATCTCAGCAATCGTAATTGGCCCAATCATTCAGATATTTGAGTCAAATTTATACGTAACGTAACAAAAAAACAATATTTTCAGAAATGGTCAAGCTTGGACATAATTTTTACAGGTGAAAAAAGTCACGTAAGTTTTTGTGGAGATTTATAGAAAACAATCATTAATTTTGTAAAAGAGATTTTGATCAATCAATAAATCAATCCCAAATTTTGTTTTACATGTAAAACAATGATATTTTGAAATGTTTTTTTTTTTTTTCGAAAAATTGGCAACATTGCCAAATTAATGTTGACCAACTTGTGTCTTAGCTCAAAAGATTGCATTTTTTTATCATCTTAAGTATATCCATAAATAAGTTGAAACAAAATTGATTATTTTTTGGAACTCAATTTTTTTGTGTAAAAGTCGAATATGTTTTTTTATTATTATAATTTTTTTAATTACCCTCCGAAAACATAAAAATATGTATTTAAACCTCAAAGAATAAGTCCATTTCCACAAGGATGATTTTTTCTCATCTAAATTCCAATCTAGCGGCGAAAGCTTATTGTTTGTCGCCATTCTGCTACTGTGGGAGGTAGAGAGGTTATCAAACGTTACATTTATACTTCAACTTTTTTGTTCCTAGAATGGATGTTACATTGCTGCTGAGAGGATAGCAATTTTTTATCAGTCAAATGGTGAAATATTTGCACAGCTTCTTGCTCTTTCCCCCCTTCTTCTATTTCTTCCAATAAGTCTCCGCCGCGTTGTTTTCCCCGGAAAATCGAAGAACCTGCCCATATCGAAAGGGTGGCGGGAAGAAGCAGCGAAGCTGAAAGCTGGGATTATTTTTTCGCCATTCCGTGTGTCACCATCGTTTGTCTGTTGCAGTAAGAAAAAAGAAGAAGAAAGAAGCTTTCGGGAAAAAGGATCACCTCGTGAGTGGAATGTGTGTGTGTGTTACGTTCGTCATCTGCAGCAGCAGCACACTGACTTGGTTCTATTTTTTTTTTTTCGAAACTCGATGCACTTTACCCACCCGTGAGCTTGAATGACTTCGACAAACTCGGTGTGTTCCCGGGTGGAAATGTGAGCTTAGCTACATGAAGTTGCCGTTGTCAGGATTTGTAGGAAGCTGGGAATAATATGCTCTCGGGGTGTAGTTGAAGAACAGTAATTTGAAACACTCTGAGGGGGTGGGTGAGTGCGGCAGATGGATGGTGTTTGGGCACCAGAACTTTGAGCTGCAAACATTGTATGATGGCGGGGTTTGGTTACTCAAATATGGTGAACGGGAAGTTATTCGAGTCACTTGAGTTGCTGTGCGAAACTGAGAGTTTTGTTGTTTAATGTTTGAAATGTATTTTTTATGAAACGCCTTTGATAGAATTATTAGAAAAATAATAAAATTTTGTGTTTATAAATTGTTTCCTGGTGTGATTTGGTAACATTGATTAATTATTTAGGGGTAATTCTCCACCAGCTCACACGAAATCGGAAAAAGTTGTCCCAACCCCTCATAAGGAGCACATTTTTGTCCCTAATCACGAATCCGAGCTTCATTTTTCGATATCGCATGACAGAAGGATGGTTCAATTTCTTCTATTTTTGAACACTTGAAAAACAAGTGTTTTTCAATCATTTTTCAGCCTAAAATAGTCATGAAAATTTGAGCTCAGCGAGACTTATATGTATAATAGAACGCCCGCTTTGATGGCGTACTCAGAATTACGACAAAACGTATTTTTCAACAAAAAAGTACAAAAAGTGTTTTAAAAACTCTGCAATTTTTCGTTACTCAATTGTAAAAAAAAAAGTTTAAGGGAAAATTATTGTTGTTTTCAAATCTGCAGTAACCCAAAAGGGTATTTTTTTCGTTTAGAATCAAGATTTTCATTTTAAAATTTCGTTTTTTTTGCAACTTTGCAGGGATATTTTAAAGAGTGCAACAATGTTTTACAAGTTGTAGAGCAGACAATAACAAAAAAAAAATTGACGACCGTGATCGACACAATCAACTTTTTAAATTTTTTTTGTAGAGTCGAGATAACCTTGTAAAGTAAATTCAATTTCCCTTAAAATGACATGCTTCAATAAATTTACAGTTAAGTAACGGAAAATGGCAGATTAAAAAAAAGTGTTTTTATCCGATGGGACCATCCATATACCACGTGTTCAACTTAAAGGGGAGGGGGTTATGTCAGCCATTGTCCACGCTCCATACAAAATATATTTGTTTTGTATGGAAATTGTCCGAAGGAATGCAAGGGGGGGGGGCTTCTGAGATTCCAAAATAGTTTCCACGTGGTTTATGGATGGTCCCTTAACGGTACTGTTCATTAAAATTTCCCAAAAATTATAAATATTTATTACATGATGCAATGTTCTCAGCGAATATCAACGCGGTAAAATACATTTTACATAGTTTTCACGTTATTGCAAGTCGAATTCTATTGGAATTTTTAACCTTTAAACTTTTAATGAGCATAAATAGATACGGTAACATAAAAACGGAGAAATTAAATAAAAATATGTTATTGTCATTTCCGATTTCATATTAGATTCTGCATTTTTTTTAAATTATTTTTACAATGTTTGTTTTCATTTTATTGAATTAAATAAATCATTATTTTTATTCCACATTTTCCAGGAATTCATTTTCCATTTATTAAAAATCTAACCAGAAACGAGATTTTCTCCCAGTACCTTACAATAAAAACGTGCATACAAAGTTTCATCCAAACAATAAAAAATAGAAAAAATCTTTAAAATGCCGAGAAGAGCATTTTCTAATTGTGATAAAAAAAACACTTCCTCGATTCAACTCCGAATAAAAAAATAATCCTACATTGCAATGCATGCAACAATTGCTGAAGAAAATTTTCAAAACAACCTATGAGTCATGGGTTTTATATCCAGAAAGGACCTGAGGTGGTGGTCCGATTTGGATGGCCTCACAAAATTTGAGTTGGATCTTTGATCGAAATTTGCTCAATTAAGGCGGATTGACCCATATTATAAAATTTCAGTCCAAATCACCGTTTCGACTGGCAGACAAAGGAACAAACCTTCAATCAAATTCCCGAAAAGCAACCTCAATCAACGCGATACATCTTTATTTGACAGGATCGAAGGTCTTCATTCCCAAGAACGCTTCGCACCTCACCCTTCGCACCTGCTAGCTTTAATTGAATAATAAACCCGCCGGGGCGTGAATAAAATAAATTCAATTTATGGTGCAAGAAAACCCCCAAAGGAGTATGAAATTGACGTAAACACACCGTCTGGTTGTAAAGAAGAAGAAAAAAAAAATGCGAAAAAATCCCTTTCAAACTGGGTGGTGGTGGCCACCGTTGTTTGGGGCCAAAAAGAAGCTTTAATGCCACCCCGATGATGATGGTGGGTAGCTTTTGCCCTCAAAGCTGCGTTGTCGAAGAGGGGTGAGTGCGAGAGAGCTTATGTATGGTGATGAAATATTCGTTCGACGAATAAATTACTTTTGATCGGGTAATCGAATCGTGTGCCTGTGGAAGTATTTTTAACATCTTTTTTTTTGCTGCTGCTGCTTCTGTTTGGAATTTATTGGAGCAGGGCACCTTGAATACCTGTGTCAGGTTGTTAAATTTGAATAAAAAGCTGTTGATTAGAGTTTCGGTGCACGTGTGCCCTCCCGGTGCCATTATAATGGAAATTGACAATTTCTGGCAGTGACGAGCCGGAGAAACTTTTTGGAAGGGAACGGGGTGTTATTTAAATTTTGATGTTCGGTAAAAATGTAGACGTTTTGACCGAGATGGCAATCCTTCCGAGTGTGGTTTACATAAAACTATATAATAATATTTTGGCAAGTAAAAAAACAAAATGATTTCAAGTTAGTTTTTCCCTTCCCTTTGATATAGAAATCAAACGTAAAAACAGCTCATCAGTCTGGCTCTGTCGTATGCTGATGAAAAATCAACATGTTTCCCTTCTCAAACTACTCTCAAAATTCTCCGAAAAAAATTAAAAGAGATCTTCGTTCGTTTGGTATTTGCCAACGCAAAAACGTTCTGAGAGCATTACTATGCTGATGCCGAATCCAACGTGGCAACGTGAAGACAGGTCCCACTCATGTGTCAACATGGCATGCGGTTTTGATTTCCACTTTGCTCGGTACGATTCAGACATTAAGTGGAGAGTGTGGGTGACAGATCGGTTTGCTTAAATTTTTGATATGTTTGCTGTTGCGTGGATGGCTGAAAGGATGATTTTTTTAAGTTTTTCCTTAGAAGAGTGAAACCGATATCATATAATCATATCAAATTTAAAAGAGCTTCACGGTTGGCTGGAGCAAAACATTTCAAATCAAAATACCCCATAATTTTACATAAAAGTCGCCTTGACAACAAATTTCGATCTCATCACCATTTCAGGCAAAACAATTATTGAAAAGCACTTTTTTTCGCAAGTTAAAAAAAAGGGGTCGTACCACCCCTCTGTCACGAGATATCAAAAAACGGACTTAGGATTCGTGATCAGAGACAAAAAATACCTCTTAGGACAAAGTTTCATGCAAATCGAAGAGGGGTCGGTCCTATAATATTTGCTAGTTTTTATTTAAAAACCTTTTTTTAAAGAAATTTTTTATTTTTTATTTTTTTATTGTTCAAATTAAAAAAATTATTAAAATTTACAGAAATTAATATCGACTTTCACTAACAAAACTTATAAGACCTGGCCTGTTTGAATAATTTTAAAACCAATAGAATCACCTTCTGAAATCAGTTTATTCCAAAATAAAAAATCGTATAATTGTCCTAAATATAAATAAATTAATACCAAAAAATGCAAACTACCGTATATTTTTTAAATACTAAAATGTATAACTTGATTTTTTTCTTCACAAAATACAATTTTTGTTCGAAAACAATCAGTTTTTCAGAATTTGTATGTATAAGAAATCAAATATTTTATTTTGTAAAATACTAAATTATTCACAAAATATCGTTTATTATCAATAATACACAAATTTGCATAATTTACAATAAATCAAACAAAATCAATCAAATAATGCAAAAAAATTTATGCGTAATAAACCCTATTTTTCTCTTGTTAAGGAGGTCATTTTGAGCATTTTTTGTTCTATGAAATACTTTACTTTTCTTGTTTATGTTTTCTGTTTTTTTTTTATTAAATTTTTTAATTTCCATTTTTCTTGATTCGTTTACTTTTGTTTTTGGAAGTATTTGGACTATTCTACCACTTTCTTACAATAGATTTTGCCTTTCTAATTTTCACGATTTTACTGTCACTTTTTATTTTTTTTTTGCTTGTTTGTCTCATTTTCTGCTATAGAATGGCACCATCATCAATTAAATTGTAAAAAAATGTGTAGAGACAAATTCTGGGACACTAGAAAAATTACTGCATACTTCTTTTTACTGAAAATATAGGAAGTGTTAGCAAAAAAACACAGCCAGAGTTGACCACTAAAAAAATACATTTTTAAAAACATTGGCATAGTTACATAAAACAAGTTAAACTTCCAACCCTAAAATTATCTAAAATTGTAAGAGTTCTTCTTTCCAATGCCTTTTGAAGAACAAAAATTTGTTGAAAATGGATTTTTGGCGATTTTTTAGATTAAAGCCCGTCTAAAGGTGGGGTTAGGTTGTAGAGGGTTATTTTTTTTTGTAAAATACTGAAATTCTTCCAAAAATTCGTGTTAGTTGAAAATACTCAAAGGTTTAAAATTTGAAGTACGGTTATCAAACGGAGAGAAATTATGTTGGCCTTTTTCCTTTTACTAGATTTCTGTAAACTTGTAAAAAGATTAACAGAATAATGTATTTAAGAAAACAAAAATTTTCTCAATTCAAAATGTAGGTATCAAACAAAGCAAGATTATGCATGCAATTTTTAGGTAAAATATCAAACTTTTGAAAAACTCTTTTTCCATTCAAATTTTTGTTTTAATTTGAAATGTTTGCAAAATTTATTGCATATTGCAAATGTTAAACCGAGAATTTTTGGAAAAAAATCGGTATTTTGTGAAAATTTGAGTATTTTACAAAAACAAACTCTTAAAATATTTAAAAGATATACAAAATTTCGTTTTGTTTGATGCTCATATTATAAATTATTAAATCTTGAGTAATTTCAAAAATTATGGTATTTTGTGAAAATTTTAGCATTTTTGAGACAAAAATAGTAAGGTTATAACAAAAATAAAATTTTGTTCAAAATCATAATTATTTTAGTTTTTATTTAAATAAATGGTATTTTATTATTTTTACAGTATTTATACTTCAAAATTAAGGCTGGTACAAATTTTATGCAAAGGGTTTTTTCAAGGTCATATATTTTTTCAAAAATGTTCTTATTCATTGAAATCATTTGATCATTTGATGCAAGTTTTTGCAGTTTCATTTTTTTTTTATTTTGCCAAAAAAAATCGGTGTTATTTTTTATTCACCTAACTTTTTTATCCTTCAGTTCTTTCATTTTTTAAAAACTGGTTTTTGGTTTTTTCATAAGGCTGTATTGATTCTGGCTTGTTATTTCAATCGTTATATTTTTTTATTTGTTGGAACCCCTCTTGACCTCGGCCAGAGTCGAGGGACAAATACTTTGAAAAATATTAGCATCGGCTGAACTATATTAACAACATATATATTATCAACAAATAAATTAAAATTTATTAAATTCAAGCATGCTAAAATTTACAATTTTTTGATCAATTCAAAAATTGCTCGATTTGTACTGGAGGTCGTATCGAGGTGCTCCGATTCGGATGAAACTTTCAGCGTTTGTTTGTCTATACATTAGATGAACTCATGTCAAATATGAGCCCTCTACGACAAAGGGAAGTGGGGTAAAACGGGCATTGAATTTTGAGGTCCAAAACACATGAAAAATCTTAAAATTGCTCGCATTTCTGTAAAACTTTATCAATTTCAACTCTCTTAGATGCATTCGGAAGGTCTTTTGAAGCACTTCAAAATGTGCCATAGACATCCAGGATTGGTTTGACTTTTCCCATAGCTTTTGCAATTTACTGTTAAAATGAGATTTTTTTTAAATCTTAATATCTTTTTGCAACAGCCTCCAACACCCATACTCCCATAGGTCAAAAGTAAGGGAATTTTATTTCACAAGTTTGATTTTGCGCATCACTCGGAAATACATGGTGTACTTTTGAACAAAAAGGGGTGAATCCCGCATAGTTCGGATTTTATATGTGAGAAACTTATTTCGGATTTGAATTCTTAGGACAGAGTGCTGCGCAAAATCAATCTTTATACAGTAACATCGCTGTATCTCGCCTAAAGTTCATTTTGATTTGAGGTTTACATTGATTTTTATGAGTGCTTCCTATCGACCGGATCACAAATTATAGGTTAGGTTTTCGGCTTTTCGGTCTTGGCGGGAAAATTCGAAACAACGCTTATTTTCTCGTAACCAAAGTTTCAACCCTCTATGGGGTCTTCTTCAGGGAATCTAAAATTTATTTTTGTTAGCCCATGACTAAATAATAGCTGTTAAAATACGTACTAAGAAGGATTGTTTCTCGTCCAGTGTAGTTTTAGTCAAAGTGTAAACTGTCGTTAGTGTCGTTTGTCTGTGAATAATTTAGATTAAGTTACTTGTTTATGTACTCAATCATGTGTTACTCACTGTTTCTGATTGGTATTCATCCGGGTAATCTGGATAAAACAGACTGTCCAATTTGGACAGTGGAACCCGAGCTTGTTTACGCGGTACTTTTCGTGTTTTACTTTCCCTTTTCGTATAAAGCTCGTATTGGTAACCACCACTTTCTTGGTAGCGACAATTATTGACAGTACCTACCTGGGGTCGGGTCAATCGGCAGAAAACCTATCGGCAGAATGCTGAATGGCAGAATGCCAAATGGCAGATAATCACATGGCAGAAAGGACAAATAGCAGAATAGGTCAAATGGCAGAATATTAAATGGCGGAAAAGGTCAATCAGCAGAAAATTAAAAGGCAGAAAATTAATTGGCAGAATAAGTCAAAGAGCCGAAAAATCAAAAGGCAGAAAAATCAAAAGGCAGAAAAATTAAAAAGCTGAAAAGTTAAATGGCAGAACGTTAATAAGCAGAAAAATTAATTGGCAGAAAATTAATTAGCAGAAAATTAAATGGCAGAAAGTTGATCAGCAGAAAAAATAAATAGCAGAAAATTAAATGGCAGAAAATTAAACGGCAGAATAGTTAGTTGGCAGAATAGTTAAATGGCAGAATAGTCAAATGGCAGAACAGCCAAATGGCAGAATAATCAAATGGCGGAATAATTAATTAGCAGAAGAGTTGAATGGCAGAATAGTTAAATGGCAGAATGTCAAATGGCAGAATAAATAATTCATAGGAGAATTGAATGGCAGAATAGTCCAATGGCAGAACAGTCAAATGGCAGAATAGTCAAATGGCAGAATTCACTTGATTCAATATTAATAGTACGTTCATTTGAAGTGCCGGTGCGGCACTGAGTGCCGCACTCGTCGGTGCCAGTTTTGATTCAATCGAACGTCTCAGAGATATCCACGCGCGAGAGTGTATTAGTTCGTAACAAAATGACACGCATACATAGGCAAATCGAGTAGAATGATTCGTCTGTCAAAATCAGCTGTGGTGGTGCACGTGGTAAACAGCTGGTTTTTACAGGTGATTGATCTACTCGAAAATAGTATAAACAAAATCTAAGCTATCTAAGCCCGATCTCATGCACACTTTGTTTTTGCTGGCGGGTACAAATTTCAACCTGAAAACCCTTCGTGTTCAAACACGCAATACATGCGCACGTAGATAACTCTATCTCACTCTTACACAACGATAACTGTCACCAGAGCAAGTGGGATAGACTGTTTGTTTACATTAATGGTTACGCCATTTTAAAAAGTTACTAAGGAACTATTTAGGACACAGGGCCAGTACGCAGCTCGAAAAGGAAATTTTTTTTACGAACAGCAGAACAACGAAGCGATTTTTTGGGGGGTTTTCTACACCATCTCTGGCTTGCTTTCGCTGCTGTTGTTGCCCATTTGAAATTTTCCTTGACTGGTTTGTTACCAAGTGCATACACTGCTTCAAGTGGTAGAAATCTTCCAGTTACGACGATCTAGCACAGTTCTAACAAAGCTGGAAATTCTTGCAGCATTCTAGCAGAAATGCTCCACCGTTCTAGCAGGGTTTTAGCAGAACCAGCTCTGCTAGAATATTTCGTGACTGGGCTGGCTGGAGCAACATTTGAAAGGGGCGGTACTACATTGCGGTCTTTCTCCCCATTTAAACACATGCACTGTCCGAATCGAAAATTTGCCACCATTTCAACATGCTTCTTGCATAGTTCTTGGGCAGACTGGCCATGTGTAACATAACCTTCATCGGTTCTAAAATAAATCTAAATTATTCGCTCTACAGCCACGGACGAACGGACATGACACCAGCATTTCGATTTTGAAGCTGGTCTTCTCTTTCTTCTTCATGTTCTTTTTTTTCCTGCTTACCTTCAGAACGAGATCGTAAATGTCAAAACAAAATTTGACAGTTTGCTTTACTTGACCGTTTGCTTTTCAAAACGTTTGGAATCGTCGATTTGCGTGCTAAATGAAATGGAATGAAAGTTTCGACGTGTTTTAACAACTAAACGAAACAGAATGGAGCATCTTCAGATTTCCTTCAGATCTTGCAGTTTCTAAGCAGTGGGTTTTGTTTTGCGGCTCAGAAGAACTATCAAATAATTGAAAGGAGCAAGAAGGTCGTGCCGCGACCGCAAAGATGCTCAGTTTATTTTGCGGGAGGTTTCCGTATTGGGTGTCGACCAGCCGAGAGCTTAGATTTGGGACAGTTCCGCGAACCGTTGGCTGTTCCTTCCTTCCCGCACATGGTGTTTTGTGGCAGAGGATTTGCGGATTAATGGACCGGATCTTACGAACTTGCCATTCCCTAGTGTTGGGAGGCCAGTTCTCGAATTCCGTGTGCTAAGCGTCCTTCTGACGATCTGATTAGTTATATCACGGACGACCGTGGTTATATCTTTGCCATTTATAGCTGTTGAAAGCTGGAATGCTGGGACGTGGAAGAATGGCATCAAAATGTTGGTTTACTCCCGTTTACGACAGCGGAAAATGTTATGCCTAATCACGAGCTCAAAATAATGAAAAATTCTAATTGTCAGGACAATTGTAAATAAATTAAATAGCTGAACTTATTTACTAAATTTGTCGTGAACTTAGCACATCCTGCTTGCTCTGTTTATTGACAAATTCATGATTCTCTTTGGATTCGCTTCAAAAAGTATTGTTGACATCAATAAAATGTGTATAACTACCGTTCGCCGCAAAAAGAACAACGCACAATGCAAAAGTATTGGTAGCGGATAAAAAAAACAGAAATTTTTCAATCGCCGCAGTATGCCAAAACTTTGACTGAACGTGTAATAATTTCAAAACAAATATAGTTCGCCAACGTGAACACAAGCGGCGCTAGTGTTTCATCGCGGTTTCAACGTATTTTTATTCGGCTGAAATTTGAATTTTGCCTCACAAAACTGGGCCAAATTTGTTCGTGGTGTCATGTCCGTTCGTCCGTGCTACAGCATTGCCTTGGCGTTCTCGATTGCGAGATTCCTACTCGAAACTAGGTGTCCGAAGGCTTGATTGTTGAGGCAATTGCAAACCTCTTTTTACACCTAAGCTTCCATCCACCCCGGGATTCGAACTGACGACCTTTGGATTGTGAGTCCAACTGCCTACCAGCGACTCCACCGAGGCAGGACCCAGGGAGACGACTCCTGCACCTGGACTGAGCTAACGACCTAACCTTTTTAGGTTAGTCCGGGGCCAACATTCACTTCCCGTCCGACGGAAGGCGTGATCAGACAAATCTCGTCTCGAAAAATGCCACCGGGACCGTCTGGGATCGAACCCAGGCTGACTGGGTGAGAGGCAACCACGCTTACCCCTACACCACGGTCCCGGCTTCATCGGTCCATAGTTTTTTTTTTTTTTAAATAGGTCCTATAAGCTATTGTGTTTCATATGTTTAAAGGACCTATTCAAAAGACTCTAAATGTTAAACAGTACAATTTATTAAAAATTATTACTTTTATTGCATGAACTGTTTGATAAACTGTTTATGTTGAATAAACACTGAAGTTACAATATAAGCAAAGTGTTTCTTTGGAAAAACTCGTGCTAGTTCCGCACGAGTTTCGCTGCCATCTTGAAACTGAAACTCTAGTGCCGCACTCGATATTTTTTCAGTTTCATGCGAGTTCCACGCACACTGACAAATGACGTTCGATTGAATCAAAACTGGCACCGACGAGTGCGGCACTCAGTGCCGCACCGGCACTTCAAATGAACGTACTATCAATATTAAATCAAGTGAATTCTGCCATTTGACTGTTCTGCCATTGGACTATTCTGCCGTTTGACTATTCTGCCATTTGACTGTTCTGCCATTGGACTATTTTGCCATTCAACTCTCCTGTGAATTATTTATTCTGCCATTTGACATTCTGCCATTTTACTATTCTGCCATTCAACTCTTCTGCTAATTAATTATTCCGCCATTTGATTATTCTGCCATTTGACTATTCTGCCAACTAACTATTCTGCCGTTTAATTTTCTGCCATTTAATTTTCTGCTATTTATTTTTTCTGCTGATCAACTTTCTGCCATTTAATTTTCTGCTAATTAATTTTCTGCCAATTAATTTTTCTGCTTATTAACATTCTGCCATTTAACTTTTCTGCTTTTTAATTTTTCTGCCTTTTGATTTTTCTGCCATTTGATTTTTCGGCTTCTTAATTTTCTGCTCATTGACCCTTTCTGCCGATTGACCTTTTCTGCCATATTATATTCTGCCATTTGACCTTTTCTGCCATTTATCATTCGGCCATTTATTTTTCTGCCGATTGAAATTTCTGCCATTTGGCATTCTGCCATTCGGCATTCTGCCGTTCGGTTTTCTGCCGATTGACCCGACCCCTACCTACCTATGTGCTAGGGTGTTACAGAGATGTTGTGGTATTGGTGTGTTTTCCGTGTTTGTTTTGGCTATTGGTTCTGACTAGGAGTGTACAATATTTTGATATTGTGGAGTAAACCGGCATAAACTATGTTCAAATTTTCTGTGTCCTGTTTTTTGTTAACGGTGTGTGGTGTGTTTCTTATGTGGCACATTTCCAAAAATGTAAGCTTTTTCAGAGAGTTTGTTCTGTCTAATATTGTAGTGTTTTCAATGTCAAATTCGTGTTTTTTAGTGATACAATGGCTCACAAGTGCAGATTTTCCCTGTATCTCTCTCATTTGGCCGTCTTCTTCAATGTATCCCTGTTCCCTCAGTTTTCTCACTTTGTTTTGATATGTTTTGTGATTTGCAGTACGTAAACTTAAGTGTGTTGTTGTCAAACCTACGTATACACCTTCACATTCTTTGCACGATATTTTGTAAATAACATATGACTGTTGT
This sequence comes from Culex pipiens pallens, assembly GCF_016801865.2. NCBI lineage: Eukaryota > Metazoa > Arthropoda > Insecta > Diptera > Culicidae > Culex > Culex pipiens. The sequence goes on from NW_026292828.1 coordinate 194,235, forward strand.
TCTTTCGGTGTGATGGCTTTAACCATATGGTACAACTTTTTGATTGTTTTTGTGTGTTTTACAGCTAAAGAAATGTGTGTGTAGTCTTTTTGTAGTATTTTCTGAATGTTTTGAGTGAGATTGTTTACATTCGTCAGCGAGAAGTATGTTTTCACCTGCGTTTGGTTCTGGGATTCACTTGTGTCGTTTTGCCTGCTAAGCTGCTTTTCATCGTATCTGTTGATCATTCTTCCGATCAGCTGCTTTGGATAATCGTTCCTCGCCAGCTCTTTGGGAATGATGGTCATAGCTTGTCTTCTGGAGATGTTTGTGGAGAAATCCAGAACGCGTTTGACGAAGTTTGCAGCGACGTTCACTTTGTGGTGTAGTGGGTGATGAGAATGATAATTCAGGAACCTACCCGATGAAATCGGTTTCCTGTACCATTCAGTTCTGATGTGTTGATGCTCATCTCTGACCAGAACCATGTCTAGGAATGGCAACCGTCCTCCTACCTCGACTTCCACAGTGAACTGGATGTGTGGGTTCTGTTTGTTGAAGATCGCCACGACCTCGTCTACCTTATCCTTCGGCACAGCAAGTACTTTTTGAGGACAGGGACTGGGAAATCAATCTCGCTGGTGACTTGATCTAGGATGATCTCGGTGACATAATCCGCTATCACCGGTGAAAACGGATTGCCCATAGCTGTTCCTTCGATCTGGGAGTAGAAATTTCCTTGAAATTGGAAATAGCTACAGTTAATGACAAACGTAACGATTTCGTCAAACAGTGACAGATTAATGTCAGTGTTGATGGTGTCCCAGCGTTTGTAGATTGCTTCCTTCATCAGGCTTTTAGGGATGCTCGTAAAGAGAGAGACTACATCTAGAGATACTAGTATGTAATCGTTCGGCAATATGACGGAGTTTATGTAAGCACAGAATTCGAAGGAGCTTTTTATGTTGTACTTACTCGTCAGGGATTGCTGTAGTGTGCGACACAGAAGCTTTGAAAGCTCGTACGTCGGAGCCGTCATGCATGGCACCACGGGGCGTAGTGGGAGTCCTTGTTTGTGTGTTTTGGGCTGTCCATAGATTTTTGGACAGACAGAGTTACTCCTCTTCAGCTTCCCCATTGTCCTTTCATCGATGAGCTTTAGGTCGAACAGTCTCTTCGCGAACAGATTGTTCTTTTTCTGGAATTCCATTGTCGGGTCTTTTCCAATTTTCTCGTATGTTGACGCATCATCGATCAGAGCTTTCATTCTACTTTCGTAGTCAGCTTTCTTCATCAGGACCGTTTGGTTTCCTTTGTCGGCCTTCAGTACCAGCACTTCTGGGTTCGTTTTGAGGAACTTCCTAGTTGACCGTACCGCTTCGTCCAGAAACCGACTTCGTGGGTCCCGTCTTGAGTTCGCGCTGCGATTTCGATGTATGTAGTTCTGAATGCAGTTTGTTATGCTGCACCTTGTTTGGTTTTGTATGTTTACATCTTTATTGGAGGGTATGATCTCCTCTACATCCGCTAGAAGTTTGTAGAAAGGAACTTCCGGCAGGCTCGTGTACGGCAGCGCGAAGTTTGGACCCAAGCTTAAGAGAGCTTCTGCTTCCACCGGAATAGTCAAACCGCTTTCATTGTGTACTGCTTTCTTGTTTAAGCTTGGTGCTGCTACTTGGGGTTCGTTAATTTGGTTTCGTACTTCTTTGTGCAGCTTCTTACGCACAGTTTGGGAGCCTTTTTCCGTGTTGTTTCGGTAGAACTCCGCTTGCATGGAAAGAAAACGGTCGGCTTCCTCTCCCCTTAACATCTCCCGAATTCTCCGTTTGAGGGTTTCCATTGTATTCCATTGCTGTTTGAGTTTGTAAAATGTGTGCTTGATTTCCAGATTAAGAAAATCGTCCAATAAGCACCAAACTTGGGATTTCTGTTAACTATCAATAGATGAACGTTCCTTCTAAGTTTCGTTGAAATCGGTGAAAGTCGAGTCCAAAAGTGTACCCAGTTGACCCGGAATGACTCGTGTATTCTTTACGTTTTATCAGAATTTTACAAAAAAGTGTTTTTTTATTTTATTTGAAAAAGTGATGTTGACCACTTATGAATACTTTTTCGAAATTTTAACTCCTCAATCTCAATTGTGTGCCTTTGAAAGTGTTTTTTTTTTTTCGGAAGTTCAGATAATTTTGCATAAAAAATTACTCTTTGGATGTTTGTTGTGGCTCGTTAATTGAAAATTTTATTGTATTTCTTATGCTTTTTGTACTTTTTTTTCGTAAGAATCAACCCCATTCAATGAACCCCTCAATTCCCTCTCCATTCAGCGACAATTTTTTACAATTCAACTTCGTTTGCCCAACGGGCACCATCGGAAATTGTTGATTTAACGCCCGAGGAGAGCCTCTCGAGTAGAACGACGGTGCCGCAGCAAAAAAAAAAGGGTTTTCCACATGACTTCCTGCTCCAGTTATGGCGTAGAATCCGCTGCAATCGAAACCCTGCAAGTTTACACACCTGGTGAACCAGCAGAACCAAAACCGAACAAAAACTAGGTGTGATCATTGAGTTATTGCTGCAATAAAAAAAGGAAAAATTCCCCCATTTCTACCTTTTACTTCAAACCTACCCTTTGCGAATGTTGTCCACGGTCAACGTTGGAGAAGGACCTCAAATCGAGTCGTTCCCGTCCCCAGTCAGTGTCCGTTTCGGATTGTCACCGTTGTTGTTGCGGACCAAAAAAGCCTCATCTCGTTGGAACAGATTGAAATTTATGACGCGAATTGTTTTTGTTTTATTGGTAATTGAATTACGCGCGCGGCCAGTGGACCCGGGAAATTGGGGACGGCATCCCCGGAAGGACCACGGCAAAAAGTTTTTTTCTTTGGGAGTTGGAGGGCTAACGAGAAAAGTGGGAAAAGGGTGGATGGGTTTGTGTTTGGAATAAGGAGAAGTGAGGAGAAGTAAGAAGTAAGAAGTAAGAAGTAAGAAGTAAGAAGTAAGAAGTAAGAAGTAAGAAGTAAGAAGTAAGAAGTAAGAAGTAAGAAGTAAGAAGTAAGAAGTAAGAAGTAAGAAGTAAGAAGTAAGAAGTAAGAAGTAAGAAGTAAGAAGTAAGAAGTAAGAAGTAAGAAGTAAGAAGTAAGAAGTAAGAAGTAAGAAGTAAGAAGTAAGAAGTAAGAAGTAAGAAGTAAGAAGTAAGAAGTAAGAAGTAAGAAGTAAGAAGTAAGAAGTAAGAAGTAAGAAGTAAGAAGTAAGAAGTAAGAAGTAAGAAGTAAGAAGTAAGAAGTAAGAAGTAAGAAGTAAGAAGTAAGAAGTAAGAAGTAAGAAGTAAGAAGTAAGAAGTAAGAAGTAAGAAGTAAGAAGTAAGAAGTAAGAAGTAAGAAGTAAGAAGTAAGAAGTAAGAAGTAAGAAGTAAGAAGTAAGAAGTAAGAAGTAAGAAGTAAGAAGTAAGAAGTAAGAAGTAAGAAGTAAGAAGTAAGAAGTAAGAAGTAAGAAGTAAGAAGTAAGAAGTAAGAAGTAAGAAGTAAGAAGTAAGAAGTAAGAAGTAAGAAGTAAGAAGTAAGAAGTAAGAAGTAAGAAGTAAGAAGTAAGAAGTAAGAAGTAAGAAGTAAGAAGTAAGAAGTAAGAAGTAAGAAGTAAGAAGTAAGAAGTAAGAAGTAAGAAGTAAGAAGTAAGAAGTAAGAAGTAAGAAGTAAGAAGTAAGAAGTAAGAAGTAAGAAGTAAGAAGTAAGAAGTAAGAAGTAAGAAGTAAGAAGTAAGAAGTAAGAAGTAAGAAGTAAGAAGTAAGAAGTAAGAAGTAAGAAGTAAGAAGTAAGAAGTAAGAAGTAAGAAGTAAGAAGTAAGAAGTAAGAAGTAAGAAGTAAGTCCAAATCAGATTCTCTCCCCTAAACCTCACACCCTAGCTCAAATATTGAAAACTACGCAACGTCGAAACAGTAATCGAGTTTGGGAAACTTTTTCAGTCCCACGGTTCTCTCATGCGGCAATATGAAACTGTGTCCAGCATCAAATTAGCCTTTATGGAATGAAATTTTCTAAGCTAGGGAATTGTTGCTGACAAACCATTAATCAAAACGCGCGCCCAACCCCCCTCCTCCATTCCACACTGGTCAATTCGACACTGCAGATGTGGATTTACCGGAAAAGCGTTTTGCATTAAAATCAACATTCGGCAGGAATAAATTAAACTATGCAAATACACCGCTCACACGATTGTTGGAGATAAAATGGCGTGAAATATTTCTGGGAAACCCCCCCACCCTCACCCACCACACCCCGTTCTGAAACAATAAACATGAATAATGTTGCACGAGGGCACAGAGTTCGGGGGCTGGGAAATCACAGGAAAGTTGAGCATATTTGTAGCTGAATTTTGTAGAATGGTCATTGCAGCTGATATTTCCTGGGTGGTGTTTTGTTTGCAGCTGCAGAAGTCCTGAAATTGTGAGCTCGGTGTGCCGGGTGAGTTCACATTTAAATTGCCTGTTTTCATTCAATTTCCGGAAACGCTTGCTGTTTTGTGCAGCAAAAGTTGTGTTTTATTTCCGTAAATTGTTTATTCAATTAATTGTTCAATTTTGAGAAACATACACATGCAGACTCAGTTTTTGATCGAGTAATTTATTGAAAAACAGCATTTAAAAAAGTATGAAATATCTGAAAAGGTTTTTTTAAATTATTTTAAAGTGTTCGTAGAGATTAATAGAAAATAAACACAACGAAGAAATCCAAGTTTTTCAAACATTTTTTTGTTCGGTTTAAAGATTGTTCCAAATTGAATAAAACAGATTTGGTAATCGTTTTACATTAACGACACAATTAAAATTGGGTACTGGGACATTTTTTTGTAAATATTAGTACCATCCTAATCTAACAACGTAAAATTGAGACAGATTTGCGTCTGAAAAAAGTAATTATTAATTTTGTTTGTATCATTTCATTCTTTAAATAAAACTGAGACAAAATTGCTTAACGTTAAATTCCCAAAATAAGTATTATTTAATTATTGAGATTTTAATATTTTTCAAGAAAATGAAAACGACATCATTGCTGCTTTTATTAGGATATTGCGAAATCAGGTAACGGATACGTCAATTTCAGAGAAAGACTGTGATTTTTTGAAAAAAAAAAAAAAAAAATAATCAAAAATACTGTTGATAACGTTTTGAGCACCATTTTCAGATGCAAAATAAATTTGAATTTAAAAACGACTCTTTTTTTGTGGAATTCGTCGATTTCAAGTAATACATTTCATTTCATGCTAGTTCAGCTATTGTCGCAACCATCAATTTTCAAAATATTTAAATATTGATGAAAAACTCTTGGCTGTGAATCGGAATTTCACAAAAATCGGATTTTTTTCAACAAGCTCATAGAAGTTGGCCATGATTTTCGACTCAGTAAAATGTTTTTTTTTAAGGTTCCAGTTGATAGAAAAAAAGAAGTTTTTCCGTTGAAGTTTCATAAATAAACTTAAGACATACACTTTGTAATATATATTTTGGGTTTTTTTTTGTCATATTGTGAATAATAATTTATGTTTTATCTCAATTAGGAATTTGATTTCGCATCTTTAAACGAATTTTAAAATTGCAAGACAATATTTATTTATTTTTATTTAATGTCCAAAAATCAAATTATTAAAAAGCGTACGAGATTTAGCACCATTTTAGACTTCAGCGCAAATAATCCCTTTCTGGGACTTCTCATAAATCATTTTTTTTTAAATTGCGTAGAACCGTTGTAAATATTTTCAAAGTTGCTTCTTCCTCCTAAAGTTGATCTGAAAATTCAAGGAACAAAAAAAAAAATTTAAAAAATTTCAAACTTTGAATGAAATTAAAAATTTCAATGAACAGAAACAATCTGAAATGCATTTATAATCATATTTAGGATGTCCTTAAAAAATGATTTATTATTTAATTCCAGTATACATCTCCGCAAAAATGATTTCAATTTTGCAAAATAAAAGTTGCCTCAATTATTAAAATGTTGAAACATATAAATTTTATTAATAATTTATATTTTTTGAATGGTCCGATTTTCGCTCATTTGGAACATAAATGTCTGCTTTGATTAGCTCTATAAATGTTTACAAGACACCAAATCGCTTTTACATAAGCCTGAGTTAATTAATTCAAAAAACTTTTCTTTTATAAACACCTTAACCTAAAGGACAAAAATGGCCCTGAAAAAAATCCCGTTTGAAGATAGAGCTATGTGCTCTTCACCAAAGTTGCTCATAATAGAGTTCCCTACAACTTTTCTGAAAATACTGAAGCGCTATCTCGTCATCCCGCCAAAAGCTCTAAAGCTTAACGTGTGGCCTAGGGTGGCCAGAATATGGGACTTTTTCTCAAAACCTCGCTCCACAAGCTGAATATTGTTTCTTGAAAAAATCGAAAATTTTTGTGGAAAACCCAATTTTTTCACGGTTTGGCCTGCACAGTGCGCTTCTTCCATCAAAATATTCCCAAAAGTGAGATTCTCATTGGAAATTTAATGCTCTACATCTTTGTAAACCTCGATCCAGAAAATTTTTTAGCGATTTCAAAAAGTCATTTTTGTATGAAAAACATTTTTTTCACCGACTTTTGGCTGGGGTATCAATGGGTTAATCTTAACCAATTTCGCTTAAAATTTGCAAAGATGCTTAAAATAACAAAAAAAAACGTTTTTCGCTTGTGGAGCAGGGGGTCACTTTTTATGGGCACCCTAGTGTGGCCGCTATCGATTTTGTCACGCTAGATTTTGGTTTCGAACCAATATGCAATGGTCAAACAAGGCCGCAAAACAGTATTTATTCTAGTATGAAGAAAATAATGATTTCAAGTGGCTTCTTTTAAGTTAGGAAACGTATACACAAAATTTCATCCAAATAAAAAATTACAAATTTAGATATCGCGAGACAAAATAACGAAATTTTAGAGAAAAAGTATTTTTTTAATTAACACAAAAAAAAATGTGTGATAGATCCAATTCATGAGCATACTAACGAAACCCAAAAAAACACACTTTGAAACAGTTTCCACGATAAAAAGACTTTAAAGCTCACCAGCCTTGAATCCTTCAAAAGTTCCAACAAGTAGGGGAACTATACCCTTTCTCAGCCTATTTCTATTATCGGCCTATCAGCACTTTGATCATGAATTACAGCTTTCATAAAGTGTTTTTGACGGTTCCAAAGCAATAAATAGCTCAAACAAAAGTGAGCAAGCAACTCTCCACTGTTGATACATCTGAAAATGTTGATTTAATAGAGGAAAACGGCAAAAGTGATGAGAATTGGTCGAACGGCTTAGAGTGATTAAAATGGGCATATTTCCCCTATGTAAAAGAACTACAAACAAAAAAAGTTGGAAAAATGGCACAAAAAAACACAGAGATAAACGCTCAAAGACATGCATTGCTTAGCCCACCTAGAGCAACACAAAAAATCTGCCAAGGAGAACCGATTTTGTGTTCGTTAACCGCATCTTTGTCTGTGTTCGGGTTGGTCTCAATCACCTTTTGAAAAAAAATGTGGGTGGAGGAAAATCATTTCGCAGAAGGGGGTGAAAAGCAGTAATCTGACCACAGAGAAAAAAAACGGCAAAACAAGAGCGCAACTTGGCTGACAAGGGGATGAAAAGCGAACAACAGGAGAACAAAAAAAAAGCTGATACACACAGACAGAACACACACTCCCTGACATATTGTGCTCGTACTGCTTCGGCAGTAAGCTGAACAATAGTGGTGAGGAGTCTGAACTGGAGCAGACGTACACGCGTTATCGTACATTTAAGGCAGTGCAGTTCATCTAGTTGGATTAGATTTTTCATGTTGTAAATTGCAGTTTAAAAAAAATATTTTTTATTTGATACTAGCAAGGATCAATTTCCATAGCTTTGGTTTCTACGACAGAGTTGTAGAGCAGTGGTTATCAGTCAGCTAAACCAATCATGCTATTTTGGCAATCTGCTTCAGAATCGTGAACCGCTTGTGAAACATCGCTAAATATGATTAAGTTGCCCAACTTTTTTTGGGCATTTGTGTTTCCGATCTCAAAATAAAAGTAAAACAAAAAATACTTCCATAGTCAATTGATATCATTTGTTCATTCTGGACTAATCGATCAATTTTAACCCGGGCAGACGGTAATAACAAAATTTATGTCATTTCAATAACAAATACTGTTAAAATACCAAAAATAGTTATGGAATATTCATGCAAAATCCATTTTCGCATAAGAGTTTAATAACAGTTTATGTTATCATATCAAAATTTGTTATTGGTCTGATATTGGTTGAAAGCCAAAACAACTTTGGAATAACATTTTTTGTTATGGAAGAATACCGCCAACTGTTATTGGGATGATCGGATTAGTTGTTAAAATAACAAAAAATAATAACAAAGATTTGTTCGAAGAATAACCAAAAATGTTATTAGTCTGTTATTACAATAACAATCCAATAACAAAAAAATCATAACAGCGAATAACAAATCATGTTATAAATAACATAAAATGTTATTGACCTAGTATTTTCAAATATCAAAAAATGTTATTCCCACGTTATTTCCGTCTGCTCGGGAAGTGATTGAATTTCAAATAAATTTTCAATCAATTTGACACGATAACATAGTTATATTCTAAACTATTTTTTTTTTATTCTGGGGGAAAACATGTTTAACCTTTTATTTGTCAAAAATGTATGATATTCGAAAAATCGTTGAATATTTTGTTAAAATCAACAAAATCACTTGATTTTTTTCTTAGATTTCTGAAGGCTGGTGAAGATTTTAGGTTTTTGTCAAATTTAGCCCGAAAAATAAAAGAACAAAAAAAACTTCATAGTTTGAATTGAAATTTGACTGCAATCAGCTGAAATCAATTTAAAATGCATTCTCCTGCGATTATATTCGTTTTTAGCATGTTTCGGTTGATTTATTTTATTTCATATTTTTTAAAATTTAAGATGGTTAGAATCGCAAAAAAAATTTCTGTAAAATTTTTGTTTTCATAAACTCTTACATTATAAAAAATCTAATGATTGCAAAACAACTGATCTAATTCCAAATGCATTTTGAAACACTTTTTGCATTCAAATATTGAGACTATGGTTTCTTATTTATTTTTTTTGCCCAAATTGATATACAATTATTTTTTTCGTTTTTCTTTATGAATAAAAAATACAATCATGAAGTTGAATTCTTTTGACCACCTAGTCTTAATTTATTTGTAACTGTTTGCAATGGAACTTTATTGAGAAAAATGAAAAGGCTGGTGCAATTTTTTTAAATTTATGCATGAACATCTATTTTTCCATCTGTGGTTCTAAAAAGCAAAATTTAAAATAAGTTCTTGTCTCATTTGAGTGGATTTGGAATGATAAACGTATAACAATGTTTTTTCAACAGTTTACTATTTTCATGTGCCGCTTGGAAAACTTAAATAGTTTCTTTAGTTTTTGGGACAACTTGGATGACAAGGACAACATTTTTGTATGCTATTTGCATTTTCCAAAATACATTTTCATTTTTGGCTGCATTATTTTTATTTGAAACTCCATTAAATGATTTTCAATTTTCTGATCATTTTTAGGATTTTTTTAATACTAGCTTACTACCTCTTTGAATGACATCAAGGGTTTACAGTTTTATATTGAATTTCGTTATTTAGCACAGAAGAAACAAATATTTAAACATAAATGTGAATTATTGTTAAAAAATCCTCTCATCTAGTTGAAAACTAATGTTATGGAGGTCATTCCAGTTTTAACTAAATTATTTTGGGAATTATTTTTATAATTTTATCAATTTTAAATGAAAATCAGAAAAATAACTTTACTAAAATTATTTTTTTTAAACATCATATGTGCCTATACCGCACAGCTAAACAAGCTAAACCAGCTGCGTGTAAAAGGCCTGGGTGTAAAAAAAATATTGCATTATTTTATGCAATTTGGTGTGATTTTACACCCTGAAATATGTAGCCCATCGGTATGGGAAACCTACTTGACCGAAATGTCAAACTCATATATGCATTTATCGTTTCAGCTTTTCATCGGTCTGATGGCCGAATGGGCAAAGGCGTCAGTCCATACTGTTGGTGCTGGGCTTGAATCCCGTCGGTTGCAATTTTTTTTGCAAATTTAACATGCAATGATGTGCATGCTTTTGCATGCGATTTAACCATCGGATTTTTTGCTGTGCGATAAGACTTTTATGTAAATTTTATCTAAATTTTAATTTTATTTCAGGATTTTTTTTAAATCTATCAAAAATAACAGTCAAAAAAATAAACATATTTACAAATTGGTGTGCGACATAAGATCGTAAGACATAAGTTCAAAAGGACAGAAGGTCGAATGCAAAAAGGTCGAAAGACATAAGGTCGAAAGGAAAAAGGTCGAATGCCAAATGGTCGAAAGACAAAAGTTCGAAAGACAAAAAGTCGAATGGAGAAAAGGTCGAATGGAGAAAAGATCGAATGTGAAAAAATTAAACAAATAAGGCCGATGCAAATATTTAAAAAAGTTTTTGTCCCTCAGCCCTTGCCGAGGTCAAGGGGGGGGGGGGGGGCAAAAAAATAAAAAATATAAAAAAATAACAAGCCATAATCTTCACATTTAAATGAAAAAAAGTGTTTTAAAATGCATTTTACACTAGTTCAGTTGTTTTGCAATCATTAGTTTTCAAAAAATCCAAGATCTGACAAAAACAAAAATTGTATCGAAAAAAAAAATTTTGCATCGAAAATTTTCAAAAAATCTTAAGATTTTTTAATAAACCCAAACATGTTAAAAATGGTTTTAAACGCAGAAGAATGAATTTTAATTTGATTTCTGCTGGTTGCACATGAATTTTCATTGAAATTTTGAAGATTATTGTAAAAATATTTTTTTTGCCCCCTGATTTTTCGGGCCAATTTTGAAGGGGGGGTGACAAAAACTTTTAAAAATATTTGTACCAGCCTAATTAAAATAATAAAATTATCAAAAAAAAAAAACTCTCGGAAAAAAATGCTTGCAAACAAAACTGTTTTTTTTTTCTTTGAGGTTATCCTTGGTTTATCCAACCTTTTAGTAATGATCTTTTTTTCTAATAAACAGAATAACTTTCAAAACATTTTTTAGAAATGCTTTCAAACACAAACAAATCTTCCAAAATAAGTTTGACTTCTAAAACATGTTTTCAAGTTTTAATTTTGTTAAAAAAAAACAATCTTTTCTTGTTTGCTGTATCTTTCTGTAAGTCTGGTTTTTCAAACATCCAATTCTTGATTGACAAAATATTATTGTCAGTTTTTCTTTTCTTCAAAAATTAGCAGTTTTTTTTAAAGTTCGACTTCTATAATATTTTTAGTTTTTTTTTCTTTCAATTAAACAACCTATTCTTGACTGTCGTAATGTTTTTGTGAGTTTTTCCTTTCTTTCGAATATTAGCGGTTCTTTTTAAAAATACTACTTCTTAATTATTTTGAATGTTTTTATTTGATTTATAAAAAACGTTGGAATACATTTACATCCTTTCAAATTTTAACCGTTTCGAAAAAAGAAAAAAGTCTTGCTTATTATTTCAGGGTCTTTCAGGGTCAAATAAGATTCTAAAAAAAATCTGACTTCAAAATCATAGCTGCATATTAAAAAAAATCTCTTGCATTCATTTATATTTTTAAAGAAAACCTCCTCTAACCCAGTCTTTCAAAAAGTCTCGAACCATCAGGGGGCAAGTTTTTATTCAGAAAACCTCTTAATTTTTAAGAAAAAATAAAAAAGTGAAAATAAAGAAAAAATTTCAAATCACTTTTACATAGCTGATTTGCAATATTTGTGTATTCAGGCTCGCATAAAATGTTTTGTTTTGCAAAATGTATTTTATTTTTTTATTCGACCTTTTGTCCTTTCTACTTTTTGTCCATTCGACCATTTTTCCGTTCGACCTTAAGTCTTTCGACCTTTTGTCAATTATTCACTCCGTCAAATCGGCATTTGATTTTTCATATGACTTTTTCAAACGTTAGGCTAGATTTTTGAATGTTTCCTAATTAGTCCAACTTATCACTTTTCATTTGCGTTCAAGACAGCTAAAATCGGTTGAAATGTAGCGAAGTTATGATTTTGTTTAAAAATGCGGTATTAGTGAATGTTGACGAAAATTTGCATTTTTCGGAAAAAAACAAAAAAAAACTACGGGTCTAATTATTTGGGCCGAAGAAGTTCCACAGTTCGAGTCAAGTTCCAAATTGATACACTTTATTTACTTTTTGAAAATTTTTTATATGGAAGTGCAAAATAGATTTTTTCAAAATAAATCTTTTATCGTAACCTAAAATGTTTGAGCTGATTGAAAAAAAAAACTTTTTCTTCAAGAATTATATATTGTTTTCATAAATTAATTCATAGCATTAATGTAATTGAGGTATTAATTCAAACCAATCACTTTTTTTTTGTGGGAAAATTAAATATGTTAGCAATCTTTTCTCCAACCAAAAACCGTAACTAGAAAGGTACAACAGACGAATCAAACGATTTTTTTGTCCCATATCCTTGCGTGAAAATTTCATAATGATTCCTCGTCTCGTTCTGGTTTCCAATCACCCTTAACTGAACCCCTCCCCTTCTTTCATCCCCTTCCTGTCCAATCATGTGCTCTCCTCCTTTGTGTGACGACAAACCATCAAAGAGGGGCAAGCTTTTCTCTGCTGCCTCTCTCTCGAGACTTGGCGTCGCCTTGAAGTGGTTTTTCGAGGAGGAGGAGGATTTCGTCCTTCCAGCTCAGTGGGTTTTGGGTCCGTCGTCCTTGAGAGTGGGTGGCGGGGGTGGGTCTTGTTGTGGCCATCTCTCTCTGTTGATGTTCAACAGTGCAAAGCTTCCAATCTGTGGGGAAAAGAGGGGAGGAGGATTATTCCGCTATTTATTTTGTACTTTTGGGAAAGTTGTCTGGACCCAAATGCCCCAAAACGAGACTGTGAGGTTTAAGGGATGGATAACCCAAATCACCCACCCTCTCTCTTCATGCGATTAAACGGGAAAGGGAGGAGGTGGGGGAAAACTGGTGGGCAAATAAATATTGAATGTTGCGCAAAAAGATGGAATGAAAAAAAGAAAAACCGGACGACAACAGACGAGACGAGATGTTGTTTACATAAAAAATCTTTTATCTTCTTTTATTACTTTCAGCGCGTTCTGTTTACCGTGAAAATAATTTGCTTGCTTTTTTCAAGGAGATTTGCGAAATGAGATGTCGTCGTGTACTTTACGCAGTTGTTGCTTCATTTTAATGGATATATTTTAATCTATTTGTTTGAATTTATGGGAAGTTCATTTACGGTACTATTTCCATAATCCTACCTTTTGAAAAAAATTTTTTTTTTCATTTGTACCCATCAGAAAAAAATCCACCTCCTCCTCTTTCCAGAGGTTTATCTGTCAATCATCGGGGTCGGCTTTGTTTTATTTTCTTTTTGACCCTCGATGGCAGTGCCCTTGGCCCGGAAACTGACGAGACCGTCATGCCCCCTCCTCCCGCCCCCAAATCATAATTCGACAGCGGAAACTGTTGCTAAAGTGTGGAAATTGTGTCGCCCCTTCGGCCTAATGGAGTGGAAAGCTGTTGATCTTGGGAGTCCTTCCTCGGCTGTCATGTTGACCTTTATGAAAATGGATCTTTAATGGGCTTGGAAAAATATCGTATTGACAGGATATGAACGTGAAGAAATTTTTAAAATCATCATCAATTTCGGCTCTAAATTTGCTTTTTGATGAAACAACGTTTGCGAAAGAATTGAGTCAAAATTTGATACAAAATCATATGTTCAGGTTTGAAAAGTCGTCATTTATTATTTATTATTTGTCCCGCCCGTGTGGATCAATCGGACCGCGCACTGGACTCGCAATCCAGAGGTTGCCGGTCCGAATCCCGCAGCGGGCGCTTTAAAATTCATTGTGTAAATATGGATATTCGGCGCCGTCGCTCCGTGCCATACCGTCATACACATAGGAGCCCAGGGCGGCAAAGTCCTTGTAGATAAAAGGAAGACACTAGTGGTTGGTACTAGCTATGGTGGCCGACAGCTATAAAGTCAACTTGGTTTTATTTATTAACATTGAAAGTCGAACCAATCTCTGTATCTACGGACCTGAGATTTTCAATCACCAGAAATCAGCATATGAACATAAGGAAAGAAATCTTTACTTAGCATTTTCAAATTGCTAAAAATAACATTTGAAAAAGATTTACCTATATATAATATTAAAAATACGGTAATATTTTTCAAAGTCAAATATGCCATGATGAATGGATGGAAATAAACATTTTAATGCATGTTACTATTGTGAAATTGTCTCAGGAACACGAATTCGATAAAATTATCACCAGAAAATGGGGTCTCCTGAGCAAAAATGTTCAACCGGAAAATTCACTAAAAGTAAAAGTGTCTTTTTATATGTTAAACTGCCTCACCCAAAGCGTTCTCAGTCTCAGATGGTAGTCCCAGATGTCTCCTACAAGCTCCAGGTCGAAGCGAGTTGAAATCTGAATGGAACACTTTTTCATTTAAAGTTGAAAATTGTGCTACTTTTCACTTAAATTCAAATAACTCGCTTTAGATTTAATCAGTTGGGTTGCTTCACCCGGCATTTTGTTGGATATTTCAAGTCCTATCAGATGCATTTTTGATTTTGAAATTTAATTGAGGTTTGCCCAAGTTACAGCCTTTTTAAGATGTTTGATGTTTTTGAACCATAAAAATGTTTGTCCCGTTTTGCCCCACTTTTCGTTGACCTAGAGTGCTCATATTTTGTTCAGATGCTAGCTTTTTATGTACAAACAACCCCTGAACATTTCAGACAGATTGGTGAGGTCGATGCGAGATGGGTATGCTTTGCTCTTGTTTCTATTCAAACGTTTTTTTATTTTATCTCTGTACTTTTTAAATGTTTTTGTTTCAAATTCAATCATTTTATGTTTGAATTTCATTGTTATTATTTCTATATTGACATTTCCAAAAAAAATTTATTAAACTGATAAATAGCGCAAGAAAACAAAACTATCCATTTCTAAAACGTGAAGAATATATGAAAAAATTGGATTGTCAAAATTCTTACAGTTTTAACTGTGTTTACTTCGAGATGAAGTTTTCATCTTTTGAGAAACTTGATTTAAATGTATTTTTAACAAATGATGTAAAAAATATTGTATTTTTTAAGGACAAATTTACAGTGAGAACGTTTTGTTGAAAAGCTTGAAAAGCTAATTATTTATTTAGAAAATAAAAATCACAGCAAATATTTTATAAATATTCAAAAAGATCTCATGTGCGTCAGGATATCATGGAGAAAAAATATATTTTAACGTACTGCCCACCATTGAAAAAACAGCTAATATCCACTTTTGGCAAAATTGAGATAGTAGCACCAAGTGGTAGAGGCTGATCCAACGCATCTTCTGGAACTTGAATTTTACTGAAATAGTGTTTAGACTTGGCTGCCGATGCGAAAAACCAAACGGCTAATATGCCACTCTTATGAGAAATTGCCTTGACGGAGATTTTGTGACAAACACTAAAACGCGTTTTTCTCGGAATACTTGATTTGGCATACTAGCCGAATTTTCAATTATGGGCAGCGTAAACTTCAATAGTTTTAAGAAATTCGAATAATAATTCATTGAGAATTATTCAATGTACATATTTTTCTACACTTTTTATACATATTTTAAAACACTTTGTAAAATATTTGAACAAAGAAACACAACAATTCAAAATTGTTGTTTTTTTTTTGTAAACAAGATTTGGATCCTGTTGCGAACGGGCACCGGTTTCTCGAACGACCCAAATAAAACACTTCATTTGTGGCACGTTGAAAACTAAAATTTATTTTAATTAATAATTACACAAAAAGTTCACAAAATTACAATAACTTACAACTTCGGTGTTTTACGCAGCTGAGGCCAGGATTATTAATCCATTAGCTGCGCCCGTACTACCGCTCGCTTCGAACTGTTGTTTTTATTTGACTTTGAGCAGTAGCACGGGCACCGAGAGTTGCAAGCACACACAATAGAACAAAGCACAATCCTTTTATTGTTTTAATAAATTTTACCATGCCTCATTGATTATTTTTATATAAATTGGTGTGTTAAGGCAATTGAACTTTAAAAACTTGCAAACAATCAATCTGCAATTCTAGTTTATATATGTGTTTACTTTAACAGAGCCTTATAGAAAAAAAATTATTAAAAAAATGTATTTTTTTTCAACTTTTATCAAACATTAGTTCTGGCCCGCCACTGGTTCAGAAAAATCAGATAAGTTAATGCCACGATTCAGATGGATTTTCAGCAAGCAGTCGTTGAAAGCAGCTCAAACACTTATTTTTTTGTACCATCGTCAGGGGTGCATCGGATCTGGGGACTGAGATTGGGTCACAAATTTTTTTTTAATTCGACGTTTCAATTTTTTTTTAAATCATCTTTAGGTAAAAGTTAAATCAAGAAAATTGAGTAAAATGTTATTTGGTAAACACTTTTTCATCGCAAAAACCATAATCATAATCAAGAAACCAAAATCCTTTCTCAAGGATTCGGATTTTCGAATACCTACATGAAGAATGTTTCATCGAATTAACAAAAAAATATTAAAGGTGGATTTTCGAAAAATAAAATGTTTTTTTTTCATCTGATAAATTTATTTTCTTAATTTAAAGTTATTTTAAAAAACCGTTATTGAATCAACCTTTTTAAAAACATACAAAAAAACTAAAATCAAAATTCAACATTTTTATTCACAATCATCATAAATTAACATTTTAGTGATTGAATAAGTTTTTTGAAAACTAAATTATGAAGTCTTGAATGTGTTCTATTATTTTAAAGGGTAAACCTTTTGTAATAACTCACATATTTTTTAGCAAGAAAGCGTGTTTGTGGGGACCTTCTCTATGACCAAAAAAATCGTGTTGTGTCATTGGTGTCTCACTTATAGGGGTAACATACATGTAAATTGGCAAAAAGGGTTGGTATAAGCACAAACTCAAACTTTTTTTAAACCTGCTTTCAGGACATTAAATATTTATTTTTATCTATCAACATAATTTGAAGACATCACGTTACATCCTTGCTGAGATATTTGAAGCTAGCAGTTTCTAAAAACAGTACCGTATTTACGACGAGGGCTGATTTTCAAAACTTTTATAAAAAAAGATTAAAAATATTTTTCTTTTTTTTTCATATAAAACAGTTGTGGAAAAAAATTGACTGAGTTATGAATTTTTGAATCAAGGCTGATTTAAAAAAAAAAATCGAAATATTGCTTGAAATTGCTAAAACTTGAAAACGGTGCGACCAAATTTTGATATTTATATTTTTTGAAAAAAATCAGTTTTGATTCAAAAATGCATAACTCGATTGGCATTTAATATCCCTTCAAACATATCACAAAATGAAAAAAAAAATAATGTTTTTTGAAAACCAATTTTTAGTGACAAAAAGTGAAATTAAAAATCAGTAAAATAATTTCACCGTGTTTCATTTTTTTCAGTGTAGTCTTTTATCCATACCTACAACTTTTCCGAAGACTCCAAATCGATCAAAAAATTCCTTCAAAATATACAGATTTTTGAGTTTTCGCATAACATTTTTGTATGGTCAGTAGGGTGCCCAGAAAAAATGACCCCCGGGTCCACAAGCGGAAAACGGTTTTTGGGTTATTTTAAGCATCTGTGTAAATTTTGAGCCAGATTGGTTGAGATAAGCCCATTGATACCCGAGATTAAAGTTGGCGAAAAAATGTTTTTCATACAAAATTGACTTTTTTAATCGCTAATAACTTTTCAGGATCGAGTTTTACAGATTTGGTATGTTCTAAAAAGTTGTAGAGCATTACATTTTCAATAAGAATCTCACTTTTGGGAATATTTGGATGGAAGTAGCGCCCCGTGCAGACCAAACCATTAGAAACTTGAGTTTTTCATGTTTTTTCGATTTTTTCCATACTGTAACCGTTCAGTTACAAGATCCCTAGTATTTTTAATATGTTAATTTATTTATTTATTATTTAATGTTCTTTGTGGTAAATGTTCAATGTTTTGGGTTACGAGCTATAGGGAAACACCAATATTGTATAGCGTAGTCCCCCGTCAACAAACACAACAGAATATTGTCTCTTAAGAAAGGGCTCAGTGGGTGCAAGGGGGGTATCCAGTGGGTGCAACTTAAGGGCAAGCTTCTACGATGTTGGCGGTATTGGGGGATGACGGTTGAGGAGACCGATGACGGATCCTTTGAGGCAGGTTTGACCGCCGTGAATCGGCCATTTCAATCCCGGTGTTCGTGCGAGAAAGTTGAGTGCTTTAGTGAAAGTTTTTAAAAGTGAGCCAGCAGAAGACGGAAGAAGGATTCCCGCATCACCCTGCTGTTCGTTCAGGTAAATCCTGCGTCCCTGAATCGCCCGACCCTGGCATTCATGCTCACGATTTGTCCCCTCAGGACCTTTTGATTTCGTCCACCAAGCGTACGCGCCTCACACTCGCACGGGTCGGTCCATGTACAGTAAGTGCGGAGGAGCCAGTACATGCACCTAATCGTAAAAGGACCTCCCGCTCTGGATCTACGGATCCATAACCCGTAAAGGAGCGTTTCTCTCGGGCTGAAGCCCTAATTATCAAGGAGACCCTTCTCGGAACGACCGTTACGGTGATCCCGTGGTCCGCCCGATCGAGTCAACGAAGGAAGACACCGTAAACCTCGACACCAGCCTACGCCATTGCTGGTCAGTACGCGCCATCCGTCTGCCATCGCTCAAGCCAGCCCGTGGTTTTCCATGGCCTCCATTGCCACCCAAGAGCACTGGTCGATGTTCCGTGCGCGGCGCTGAAGCGAGCGTGGCCATCCGAGTGGTGCTAGCCCACCAAGAACCCGAGCCAACCGAAGCCGAAGCAGAAGTAGGAGAAGAAGCAGTGCATCAACGGTACGTACCGCAGCAGTTCCAGAACCCCAGCAACCCCCACAATAGCCCAAATATCCCCCCACATCACACACACAGTAGTTTCCATAGTTTTTAATAAATTTAGTCTTAATTCCGTATTTTTCTTTAGTTGTCTTTAATAAAACCCATCCCTTGATATTTCCCACAAAATTGCTTCATTTATTTAATCCGCGTAATCCTCCGACACATTTGGTAAGCCGACTCTGTTTTCCGTTCCTAGGGGAAGAGTTAGTGCCAAGAGCTTGCCGACATCACAACCTTTTTCCTTTACTACTTTGTAAATAAGTATCAATACAAACTTCACCTCCGAGTATCAATGGGTAAATGATGATCAATTTTGCTCATATATGGCCCAGAGTCCTCAAATAGCTCATGGAACAATATTCAGCTTGTGGAGCGAGGTTTTGAGAAAAAGTCCCATATTCAGCTACCAAATTGGTATGGAAAATTATATGAACAAACTAATGATGCAAAATGGCTTCTATGGGCATACCGAAGGAAACAAAAAAATTTCAGACAGATTAAAAAATACAATAAGAAATTGTATGACCGAGATCTCAGAGAATTGCTCAAGTATTAATTCTGTTTTTGTAACTGTTCACACTAAAATGGTACGTCAATAGGTATTCTAAAATCTATTTTAGCATGGTGCTCCCAAAGATTCATTGCACTAAAAATTGCAATTTTACGTCGACGTCTAAACTTGACAACCAGATCTCTGGTTAATGTTCACGTTAACAGGTGTTCAAACTATTCAGCTCAACTAATTCCTCCGATTTAGATTCCAACGATGCGCGTTTCCACTGCCTCAAACACCGCTTCCTAGAACATTGCGGTTGAAACCCCTCGACAGCATCAATCACCACGCCGCTTCATCATCCTCGTCATCGGGCTCCTTCCGGCTCAAGGATCCACCACATTGCTCCGAGAGAGCAATAACCTCAAACTTCTCGATTGCAGCACTTTGCTTTGGACTGATAAATCGCTGCCAATCGTGTCCGACCGGAATACCAACGACCAAACGCTCCCGCTTCGGAATCGAGATTTTGCAGATTTGCGGCAGCAGCTGTTTGACCGGCATCTGCTGCTGGCCTCAACCGCACTGCAATTTATAAGCGGTTGATTTGTAGGCCACAGCCCCGGGCGGATCCGTGTCCGATGGCGCATAAATTCCTTCCCGCTTTGTAAGGGAGGCGATTGATCCGCACACCCGATATGAGCGCGGGTTTGACAAATGTCCGGCAGTTCCTCGGACCTCAGAAGTTTTGGGAATTTTTTTTCCCTTCCCAAATCTAGACCATATTCCGTGGAGTGCTGATTTAGCAGCGAACTCTGCGCAGGAGCTTCTTCTCTGTCGAGGGGCCGTGAAGTGAGACCATCATAATTCTTTCCGCATCGCCGGGCCCCGCAAAGAGGCACTATGACGGAGTGTTCCAGGAATGCCTGAACTGGCAGAACTGTTGAGGGAAGGTGGAACTCCATTGTTCGGCCAGCTGTTGCCGGCAGATCGGGAATCGGTTCGCCACTGGTGGTGAGAGCTAACTACGGTTGGGGAAGGTAATTTCGGTACTTTATTATTAGGTACATTCAATTGACTCTGATTGAGGTATTATAGTTACCAACTGGTGTTCATAAAAATACAATGAGGCCCCCAACGCCTTAGTGGAGAAACCATGTTTGGTTAATTGATTTTCATTAGCTTTTGGCGAGAATGAACTGAATCCCTTTTCAAAATGATTTGTTTAACTGATTTACCGTTACAAAAATGTCAATAAATTTCTTATTTTGTTTGGCAAATTTGGAAAGTAAATTGGAAAATTTGAGCCGAAAACACTACTGTTTTAAAAAAATAAAAAATGTTTGAGGATCAGCGCACCGTTTTTCTTAGAAATTACAAATTCAAACAAAATCGAAACCTAGCATAGCATAGCATAGCATTGGTGTCTACCCGTAGTAGCTACTTTGTTATTGACCAGGACCTCCAAGAATTGCTCCGACCACAGATGAAGGGTAGGAACCAATCGTCACCACTTCACAACTTTCAAATTTCCCGATCATGCTAGTCAATCACAGCGCCCATCACGACCACGGGGAAGTGGATGGGAATTTTAGTCCGATACTTGAGTGATGAAGACCGCTAAATCAGCTGCTTCTTCGACAAAGTATCACGTGAGATTTGAGGGGGTTAGTAAGATGAGTGTAAAGCCAGGATTCACTGTGGATTGTCTGTTCTTAGGTTCTCAGATTCCCATCAAGATTCTTGGATTCTTATAGCATTCTTAATCCTTCTAGTCAACTAAGCCTCGGTGGTCTGGTGGTTACCTTTTTTGCATGCTGACCCAAAAGACGTTCATATTCAAGTGTTCAGGATTCCTTCTTTCCATAATTTCTCGATAGGAGTAGATGGGAATCGAACCCAGAATCTTCCGCTTACAAAGCGAACAGCGTAACCATTCAGCCACGCCTATCCCCCCCAAATTCAGACAAAATCTAAACACATAATAATCTAAAAAAAACACTAGCGCATCGCCTCCATCGATTTTTGATAGGATTTGAAAATATAAATAAGGCCTTTGCGAATTTTAACTCCTCCCTTTAAAAAAATTGCAAATAACTTAAAAATTAACAATAGAAAATTTTCAGAAAACATTTTTTTTTCAATGGTTGCCAAGCATTGAAAATTGCTTTTTTCTAATGGATTGAGCTAGTATATTTATTTTATTTGTTGAATTTTGCATTTATTCAAAATTTTGTTGAATTATTTAAATTCTTAGTTCATAACTTCTATGGTTTTCTTTAAATTCTAGTTTTTTAATTGCTTGAACTTTATGGAATCATTTGAATTTCATCATATCATTTTTTTCGTTGCTTGGATTTTTCAATTTTACTTCGCTCCCAAGTAACTTTTTTTCCCAGGAGTTCTACAAGAGCTCTTCAAGATAGCTATACAGCATAGCAGTGTGGACCGCGGTAGGATAAAACTCTCTTCAATTACTCTTCCATACTCCTGAAGAAGTTTTGAAGAGAATTTTATCCTACCGCGGTCCAAACTGCTATGCTGTAGCTATCTTGAAGAGCTCTTGTAGAACTCATGGAAAAAAAATACTTGGGCTGCTTCCTAAAATTCATAGGATTAGGATCATTAATATTATAATTTTTATATATTTTATAATTCTCAATTATATTTTTTTAAAATGCTTTATAATCTTTTTATCTCCCTGAGACATTTTGATAAAGTACGCTGGAATTATTTTTCGTTGAAATTCCTTGGATATCCAGTTTTTGCCTTCCTCACCTCAATGAGGAAAGGCTATAAAATCACCCGAAAAATGAACTTCTTTAATCGACCTCCTAGACCCACCTTCACGTATACCTATCGACTCAGAATCAATTTCTCAACAAATGTCTGTGCGTGTGTCTGGATGTGAGTCCGTTTTGGTCTCATTCGATACGTCTTGGGGTCCCACAAGACCCTAGTTAATATTATGAAGTTTAGATAAGTACTTCAAAATTCATGCTAAAAAACGATTTCAGACAAACTTCGTAAAATTGTAAAAAGGGTGGTTTTTGTAAGAAAACGCGTCATGCTATATATTGGTAGAAAGGTATTTAAAAGACCTTTCCAACGCATTCAAAAGATTGAAGATCTGACAACCTCATCAAAAGTTATAAGTTCTTTAGTGTTTTTAATACATTGTTTTTTAGGCTGGATCTCAGATATTTTGAAGAAAATAAGTGTTATTTATACACTTTTTAGAGGCTGTGTAGTGTAATCCCTTTATGAATGTGTGGAAGGCACCAACCACCTAAAGGTGGATTAAGTAACTTTTTTTTTAATGTTTCATTCTAGACTCTTAAATTTTATTAAATTATTATTATTTTCCGAATTAACAAACAAAAATTACAGCTCTGTACAAAGTACGCTTAAATTTTTTCGTCAGTCATTTTTTTTTTTTCATTAATGATTTGTAAATATTTTATGATTATTTTTTTTTTTCAAACTTCGTCAATTCTTGCAAATTTTAAGTTTCTTAAATTCCATAAAATTATTTAAGTTTCTTGATTTCTTTTTCTAAATTTCATAAATTTATATGTTTTTAAGTTTTGTGCCACTGCTTATAAGCGAAAATTAGTACGCTAGAATTCTTTGTTTCAATTTCAAAGGTTTCCTAAATTTTCAATATTTTTTTTTATAAATTTCATTACTGTTATTATCTGATTGGAGTTTATCAAATTTTACTGAATCATTTGAATTTCTTAATTTCTTGAACTTCAAATATTGAAAAATTTCGTCAATTTTGCATTCATTGAAATTTCTTGATTTTTTAATTTTCTTGAATTTTAAAGGGGGATTTATTATTATTTTTTTTAAGTTCGAATGTTTAATGCTGTAACAAAAACTGGATTTTCAAAAAAAAAACAAAATTTTATTTTTTTTTGTATTTTGGATATTTTTTAGAGGAAAGAGTGCATAATTGACAAAGGGAGCGCGTGGTCGTAAAAAATATTCGTTGTGAAAAGTGATTTTTTGTGATTTTCAAAGCCCTTCCTATATCATCGTTGGTCGTAAGGCACGGCGTCGGGTGGATTGTGTTTAAATTTTTCGAATAAGGTTTTATTTTTTGCGGTGAAAAAGCCATTTCTTTATAATGATCGAAAAACGCACTGACAATTTGGATCGTTGAGTTAATAGTGGAGAAAAATAACTGTGTGTGAGTGATTTTGTGTGTTAACCAGAAACCCCTTCCTATAGCATCGTTGCTCGGAAGGCTCGCCGACGGGTCTGTTATGAAAGTCCTCCCCATAGCATCGTAGCTCGGGAGGCATCGAAAAGCCAATACCTTATCCTACTAACCCAAACAAAATTAATCACGTGATGCTTGAAGGAGATGCTGTGGATTCAACGGTCTCAAGCGGTATCAACAAGTATATAGCGAAAAACTATGTGCTTGATGAGTCTGCAACTTTAACTATCGGACTAACATTCCTCCCTTTCGTTGAACTGCAGGCTTCTTGGGAGGGCGCCGGTATTGACTAATAAAGTAGGGATCTTCAGAGGTTAAACAGTGAACGGATGGTTGGCTCCCACTGATCATTTTTGATTCATTGTTTAACTTCAGCTGATCTGTCAATAACGGAGTAGCAGCTCATTGGCAGTCAACCATGCTCATGCTCATTTTGGATATTTTTAGAGGACATTTTTTTCAGAAATTTCCAGAATGTGCAAAAAATCTTTGACCGAGTTAAAAATGTTAGAATCAGTACCGATTTTTTCAAAAAATCTGAATATTGGTCGCAAAAATTGTTGAACTAAATATTTCGATTTAAAATCTCATCGGCCATCAAAATTTCAACCACGTATCCAAGCCAAGTAACAAATCGTTTGCATGATTTGGTTTATCACTGTCAAAACAGCGCATACTTCCCACAAAAAGCAATTCCCACCAAAATACCATTATTTTAGTGGCATAATTGCGATATGAGGTCAACTGGTGCATGTGTCAAACATATTTTATGTTGATTTGTTTCGAGATTTATATATGTCGAAGTTTAGATGGTCAATGTTAAAACTTGTTTGAAATAAAACGTATGGAAAGTATGTTTTGATGTTGTCGCGTTGACATTTTGTACTAATCGCAAATTTGATTGTTTCACCAGTTTTACAACAGCAAATGGGCTTACCGCTGAAACTAATTTTAATTTTGCAATTACTTGGTTCAAGCCTTCGATAGTGGATAAACAGCCGGTCAACTGCACGAGGTGTAAAATCTTTGAAGTTTTTAATAATGAAAAAAAAAATAAGGCTGTCAAAGTCAGCATCCTGCACCCACATCGGAACAATTCACAGGAAGGCCTGGCTGCGTCAATTGTTCCGAGCCCTGCACTGATAATATGCTAACGCTGGAAAGCGTGGAAGGAAAGCAAAATTTGTCGTAGAGATTCCCTGTTACCAGCAAAACCGTAGTGATTCGAAACATTGGCCACATCCAAAACCCAAGAATTAAGCCACCAAAATGACACTTCGATCGCATCTGCAGAGATGGTGGGGGGTTGTACAGTATGCATTTGGCTATGATTTTTTCTTTGATTTTTTTTTAAATTTTATACTGATATTTTTTTTGATATTTTGATTGATTTTTGATTCAAAAGTAGAATAACAATCTCAACCAAAACTAAAATCAAATATCTGAGCAAGTTTCAAACTTCAAGGAATAACTGTAAACCTACTACCCAGATTGTAGGACTTTCTCAACCAGGAGTCCAAAACGAGGTGTTTCCAATGCAGCGAACTAGTTGTGCGAGCAAAACTTTATTATTAAACGTATGCATGTGCCTGATTATGCAGCCCGGAAAGATGCGATGCAGCAGCATTCCTGAGAACAACCTCTCCCTGGTAACACCTTTCGTACGGAACACAAGTGTTGTGTCGTCCGTTCAGTTTTAATTTCCACCAAATTGGGTGCAGTTATCTGCATTGCTGATCCGTAGCAATTAGCGAGTTGCTGTTCTAGGTTTAAGGTTTTTTTTGTTGTTGTAGCAATTTTGAAGCTTTTAATGAGTTGAAATCTGAAAGCTGGTACCTTCAAATAATCGTTGACTAAATTTTCACGGTTGTTTTACTTTATATTTGAAAAAAATCATCACTTTTACACTGACGATCAACACCCTAACGTATTTCTGTGATTTTCCCTTTTGAAACTGTCAGGTCAGCAAAATTTCATGCCCATTGCACCCGGCGAAAGCTGCTTAACATTGCACATTTTCTTTGCCCCACTGCTCTGATTGCACCTAGGACTCGTACAGACATTGCACTTGTATCGACTGACCGCATCCGTTTGGGCAGGGTTGGTTAAAGGCCAAAAGTTACAAAAAAATAATAATAGAAATTATTTATGAGATTCAACATTTTGTACTACTTGTACTTTTGAATTTTTGAACTTCCATGTAATTGGAAATTTCGTTCCAACTCTGCATTGCTCTTCCGATTCCATGGCTCATGATCTGGCAGTTATTCCCGGTCTCTGGACCTGAATGCAGGTCATCACCGTCCAGCAGGTTGCACCAAATATGTCCCTAGCCCGTCCTAGTCGACCCCACTGTTGGTGCAGGTTTTTCCCAGGAATCAACCTTTTCGTTTGTCCGTTCAATCTGTGTAGCCACTGAACAGCGTGACTATGTAGTACGTCCAACTGCTCATTCAGCAACGGGACATCGAGATTTCCGGGGGAAAATGGCCACCGAGGGAGCTCTGTTTACAGACGAATCATTTTACATGTTTGCTGATAGTGGGCATCAACCACCCAACCCACCAACTCCTTCGCTTGGTGGCGGTCATCGTGTTCACCATTTTGGCTCGGCTGTCGGAAGCAGAAATCAGACCATCGTCGGAGCAGTACACATTAATGGCGGGTGGCTTGAAATCGATACTCGTTACGGGGGGGGATATTGATTTAGATTTCAACAATCACACGGTGAGGATTGGTTTTGAACAGACGCGGTGGGCTGAGAGAAGATTTTCTACTGTCAAGATTTGGTTCAGTATAAGATACTCATAATTCAAATAAAGATTTTGTAATATTTATAAAGCCTGGGTCAAACAAATTAATGGCTTTTTCAGTGCAGCAGTTGCAGTTAGTGAAAAAAAAAACGGAAATAATATCACAATGAAACACTTGCAACAGCAAAATCTACTCACCAGATGATTCCATGTTGTTCTCAGTGATATTCTTCGCCTCATGGAATACATTTGTCATTGATGAAAAAAGTTATTCTACAAGTTCTTGAAGCTTCTGAAAAATATCAATATTGAAAATAAATGTTATTGTAATGAAACTGGATTCCATGGATCCACTCACCAAAAATTCAATAATACTATCGATTGAATCGTTTATCAAAGTATTTTGTTATCCCGAATTAGAGAAATTTCAAAGATTTTATAAATTATCTCAATATCAAAATTTTCAAAAATCAACATTGGGTAATTCTCCGCCAACTCACACAGCAGTTGCCCCGACCCCTTTTCGATTTGCGTGAAACTTTGTCCTAAGGGGTAACTTTTGTCCCTGATCACGAATCCGAGGTCCGTTTTTTGATATCTCGTGACGGAGGGACGGTACGACCCCTTTCATTTTTGAACATGCGAAAAAAGAGGTGTTTTTCAATAATTTGCAGCCTGAAACGGTGATGAGATAGAAATTTGGTGTCAAAGGGACTTTTATGTAAAATTAGAAGCCCGATTTGATGGCATACTCAGAATTCCGAAAAAAACGTATTTTTCATCGAAAAAAACACCAAAAAAGTTTTAAAAATTCTCCCATTTTCAGTTACTCGACTGTAAAATTTTTTTGAACATGTCATTTTATGGGAAATTTAATGTACTTTTCGAATCTACATTGACCCAGAAGGGTCATTTTTTCATTTAGAACAAAATGTTTCATTTTAAAATTTCGTATTTTTTCTAACTTTGCAGGGTTATTTTTTAGAGTGTAACAATGTTCTACAAAGTTGTAGAGCAGACAATTACAACAATTTTGATATATAACATAAGGGGTTTGCTTATAAACATCACGAGTTATCGCGATTTTACGAAAAAAAGTTTTGAAAAAGTTTCTTTTTGCGTTTCTCTTTGTTTCGTCGTCCGTGTCTGTCGCGGGTGATCATGAACGGCCATGATCGATGACGACCAACTTTTTCAAAACTTTTTTTCGTAAAACCGCGATAACTCGTGATGTTTTCAAGCAAACCCCATATGTCTTTTTATCAAAATTATTGTAAATGTTTGCTGTACAACTTTGTAAAACATTGTTACACTCTAAAAATAACCCTGCAAAGTTAGAAAAAACACGAAATTTTCAAATGAAAAATTTTGTTCTAAATGAAAAAATGACCCTTCTGGGTCAATGTTGATTCGAAAAGTACATTAAATTTCCCATAAAATGACATGTTCCAAAAAATTTTACAGTCAAGTAACGGAAAATCGGAGAATTTTTAAAACTTTTTTAGTGTTTTTTTCGATGAAAAATACGTTTTTTTTTTGGAATTCTGAGTACGCCATCAAATCGAGCGTCTAATTTTACATAAAAGTCCCTTTGACACCAAATTTCTATCTCATCACCGTTTCAGGCTGCAAATGGTTGAAAAACACCTCTTTTTTCGCATGTTCAAAAATGGAAGGGGTCGTACCGCCCCTCCGTCACGAGATATCAAAAAACGGACCTCGGATTCGTGATCAGGAACAAAAGTTACCCCTTAGGACAAAGTTTCACGCAAATCGAAGAGGGGTCGGGGCAATTTTTCCCGATTTCGTGTGAGTTGGTAGAGAATTACCCCATTATCATTTTTGGTTTTCAAGTCATTTAAGCACATAATCATGACTAGCGCTAGTGATTTCTCTCGGCAAAAAATCGAAATTAAGTGGCATGCCAATTACGAAACATTAGAATTTTCACGTTAAAATGTATTCGTTTAGCAAAATTATAAAGTGTGAATAATAAAACAAAATAGTTAAAAATGAAATTACATTTCAACATTTTGATGAAAAAAAGTGTTTAAAAATTTATTTTACACGTTCCCAGTTGCTTTCCTATCATTAGTTTTCAAAATATCGAGGTATCGACGGAAATTTCATTTTCGCGAACAAAAAACTTTTTGTCTGACTGTACGTTGGTATTTCATGAAAATTGTAAATGTTTTCAAAGGAGTTCAAACGTGCTAAATATGATTATAAACGCAGTAAAATGCGTTTTAACTGGTTTTTAAGTTGAATAAACTTTAAATTTCATTAAATTTAAAAGTTTTTCGGAATATTTTTTTGCCCTCCTGATTATTCAGGCCGACTTTGAAGGGGACGGGGCGAAATAAACTTTGATAAATATTCGCAACGGCCTAATTCAAGAAAAAATAAAATACATTGCAAAATGGTTAACAAACATATGTATTATTTTACTTATCAATTTGATTAAACTCAAAATTTACAATTAAAATATTAAAATGCAATTTGTTCATCGTTGTTTAATTTCGTTGGTTAATTAAAATAAATTTTACAAGAAAAAAAGATATTGTTTGTGTTTTCTTTCAGAGAAGTGCAGATTAATGTTCTTTTAAAATCTGTTTGGAATTTTGTGTAATAATAAAAGTAATAAAACTATTTGCATTTTTTTGAATATGCTAATGAACAATATTTTCAAAAAATAGTTGTAGATCTGATATGAATTTTTTTTTATTTGTAAACTGCTTTAACAATGCATGTTAAAAATCGTGTAAAATGGTTGCGATTTATCATTTGAATATGTGAAATTTCGCGGCATTTCACGACCAGAATCGAATTTGACGGATTAAGCGGCTTCACTAGCCCTAATCACAACCTTTTCAAAATTGGTCAGATTTTTTCTGTTTCTGAAGAAATTGATGAAATCTCGCTTACATTTTCAGAAGGTCCTTTGTACATCAGAAACTTATGGCGCAATGGTTGTTTAAAAAAGCTAAAAATACTGTAATACAGCGGTAAATTTGGCATGGGAGTTCTTTGGTCAAAATAATAAGAAGCGATTTTTTTTGTTCGACGATTAGGGTGCTCCCATCCGAAATAGGGTTTTCCAATAAATGACGTTATTAGTCGATTTTCGCAAAAAAAAAACACAAAGTTTAAAAAATCATGCCTCCAGAACGGCTGAACCAGTTTTATACCGTCACAATTCAAAAGAAAGATTTTTAGTTGGGCTTTCCAGGAAAAAATGGTTAAGGTCCGAATAAACTAGTTGAATATTTGAAAAGGTCCTATGAAAAATGTATTTGCCGATTTGATGGTCTCGGGACCAAAGAGCTCATATCTGAAGATATTTTTCTCTGATTCCTTGTAGTGAGTACCAAAAGTTGCGTATTTCAGATTTTGATACAAAAAAAGTTATTGGTTATCGCTTAAATTTTGAAGTTATCGCAGTTTCAGCGAAAAATTTAGATTTTTATACATTTTTGTCATTTTCTCATATTTGCGCGTTCGAAAATTCATATCTGTGAATCGTGGTTATGGATACTCACAATTTTTGGATCAGGGAAAAATATTTTCAGATATGAGCTCATGACCTTCAAATCAGCCAATGATTTTTTAATAGGACCGTTTCAAATATTCAACTAGTTTATTCGGACCTCAACCATTTTTTCCTGAAATATGTGGTTTTTGCAAAAATCGACTAAAAACGTCATTTATTGGACCACCCTATTTCGAATAGGGGCACCCTTATCACCAAACAAAAAAATACGGGTCTTATAATTGTGACCAAAGAATTTTCATGCCAAATTTGAGCCAAATCTGAGCACTATAGATTTGAACACTTCCATTTTAACGTGGAATCGCTGAACACCAAAATAAAACCAAAATATGGTGTCCTGACTCAAAATCCTGATGCTGCAAAAAAAAAATAAAAATAAAAAAAATAATAAATCATGGATCAAGTATTCGGTTTTCAATTAAATCATTTTAGCACAAAACGAATTCCCTTGACAAAATTGGACAAAATTTTCCCAAAGTTTGAAAGGAAGTTGATAAAATACTCTAATACAAAAAAATATCAAAAACTTTGGTGTCTGATCATTGACAAATTCTGCAATTTTGCAATATCAGAACAATACATTACATTGGTATAATATCGAATTTTGCTTTTACATAATTCATAAGGGAAAATTGAAAGGGTTCAGAAATAGAAAAAAATGGTATTGATACCAGCGAAAAATGTTATTACACATTTCCCTTGTTACAAACCCATGTTTGGGATGGATGACAATTCTCTCAATAATTAGCACAGTTATAAATTATGAAATATTTGTACTTTTGTAGTTTTTTCATTTTTATTTTTCAAACCGCCGTATCTTCACAAGGATTGAACTTAAGACGGTGGTCATTATGGAGACTTTTATGTAAAATTGTCTGGAATTTACGCGATCTGTTTTTTGAAAATTTGTTCGCATAACTTTTGTATTTTTTTAGAAGAATTGCTCCATCCTTCATTCTTGTTATGTTTTTTGAAACATACTTAGCCATTTAAAAAAAAAATCAAATTGCAGTGTATTCTTATCAGCAAATGTGTCTTTGGTCACTTTTTGGTACGATGCAACGGCTTCGAGATACAGCAATATTTAAATAACGACACACTTAATCATTTATACAGCATACGCCATCTCAAATGCCATTCTCAAGTGCAACTGGCTCCATATATACAAAATTGGCTTATATTGTTTCATTGTTCAGTTTCATTGGAGTTGAAGAGGTCGAGTAAAAGGAACCTTGAAAAATCCTGTATAAGCTGGAATTGCTGTACAGTGTTGCCAACTTTTTGAAAAAAAAAACATGATTTTTGAAAACTGTGGAAAATGTTTAAGTATTTTTTTTGTGCTTTTTTTAAGATGGGACATTGTTCGTGCAACCGAAAATTACTTCAGAATAATGTCGATATCGTGTACCATTTTTAAGCTATAGCCACTAAAACCATTTTTTTTTTTGTTCAATACGTGACTTTGTTTACTTGTAGAAGTCATGACTAAAATTGATCATCTCTGACAGGCTTCACTGAACACCAAGATCGGGTGCGCCGTGGTGCGGTTTTCGTGTCACTCTAGAACCCAAACCGAGCTCTTTATTGTCACACCATAGCAACTGTACCGAAAGCACCTTGGTACACCACCGGTGCACCCAACTGTATACCAAGATGCAACTCAACAGAATGTTTGATCCAAGTAAACCGGAGGCGACATTGTTTTGATTGAGGTTTGTTAGCTATCATTCACATCTTCGGGGTGGCCTGGCGGTTGTGATCTCCGTCTTTTAATCACGAGGTTCCTGGTTCAATCCTGACATAAATATTTTTGAGGTTTTTTTTTCAATTTTTATTATCAAAATTAGTGATTACATACATTAAAAAAAACTTCTTCGAACCTGCGACGCTCTAGTCAAAGGGTTAAAACATTAAATGATTTTTTGTAGTGGAATAGAGAAAACGTTCTGTATTATGCAGGCAGAAAATGCCTATTTCAGGATTATATGCACTAGAAGTTAGAGTTTATATTTCATGACACTACGAAATTCTATTTCTAAAGAATTATTCTGAAGAAATAAAAACATTCAAAAAAATAAAATAATAACTGTCGAGATTCGAACCAAGAACCTTTAAAATACTAATGCAGTGCCTTTGACAACCACACCATTAAGAAGTGTTGCTGGCTTGCTAGGCATCAAGAGTTCTAAACTTCTCCCGTGTGGTAGGCGCAGAAACCAAGTCAGTTTTGTGTACCCGATCCACACCGCCGTCACACTAAACTTTGGTTTCGGTGCACCGATTAAGCTACCGAGCTGTGTCGGGTTTTTTTCGTGACGAGAAATGGTGCGCATAGAAAAACCGGTATCATAGCAAACCGTTGTCACACCCGTCAAAAGGAAAGTCTGATCTCTGAACATCATTTGTCATAAAGTTCAGAGAACTTACTATGAATTAGCTTTAAAAAAATGTTGGCTGGTAATTCGGTAATTTATTCCTTAGTATTTTATTGAATAATTGCAAGTGAGTAAGTAGTAGGGGAACTATACCCATTCTCAGCCTATTTGGATTATTGGCCTATCAGCACGTTGACCATGAATTACAGCTTAAATAAAGCGTTTTGGACTGTTCCAAAGTAATAAATAGCTCAAATAAAAGTGAGCAAGCAACTCATCATTGTTGATACATCTGAAAATGTTGATTTAATAGCGGAAAACGGCAAAAGTGATTAGAATTGGTCGAACGGCTTAGTGTGATTAAAATGGATATATTTCCCCTAATTCAAGTATGGCTTTCGTAATTTTAAATAATTAATAAAACAGTGACTTCCCATTCCAACTTCACTTCATCAATCATTCAATATTTAAAAAATAAAACTTTGGCATCGGCCGTAAAACAGTCTTAACATTTGTATTAGTTCAGGTGGTCTACCATTTACTGTTCGGACGTTGACAAACCAAACCAATAAATTCAATTCGAAATTTGGCTGGAGGTAAATGTGATTAGTGCTTGTGGTCTTACACGTACTGTATTGACTTTGACACTCCTGTATTTATTTTATAATCATCGCAAAACTCAAGCTTGCAGCTTTTTGTTTGACATTTGTGATGTGGTCGTTTTTTCGATACACATAACTCATGCTAGAAAGCTTAGTTTTCCCCTAGCCAAATTTCGAATTGAATTTATTGGTTTGGTTTGTCAACGTCCAAACAGTAAATGGCAGACCACCTGAGTTAATACAAATTATGAAGTTATTACACTGCCAAAACCAAAAGTGTTTTTTTTTCCTAATGATAAACGACTCAATGTAGAAATATCGCAATGATGTTGAATTTTTGGATTAGCTCGAAAAATCATTGCGTAATTTAATACGAATACGTTTGGGTGAAGAACTTTCACGTTTTCCAACAATCAACTTAAATCTGACTTTCTCCTATGCTTGTGGTACCGTGTGTTCAATTTCCTTATATTTTTTTTTGCAAAACCCTATCTCCTCAGACATGATCCACGACCGGCAACACTGGATGCACTTCAATCGATAGTAATTTTCCATCATATTGGAACGCTGCTGCTGCACTTTGACTGCAGCTGCAGCTCCCGGGTGATGGAAATGAATTTGGTTTACAAATAAACATTCGCCAAACATTTCCCCATCTTGCTTGGCTGGCTGGTTGGGCTTTGCAAACTCCAACTGCAACCCAGACGATCCGATCTGGCTGCTGGCTGTTTGACCATTTGGAAAAGCTATCGACACACCCTGCGAGGACATGGTCTCTGGCAAGTCCCATAATACTCCAACGAGACTTGACAAGTTGGGTAATTACGAGGGAAACAAGTTGATGACAGTGCTGAAAAATTAAACTTTTCATCACTCTTTTTTGTAAATTAAAAATTTCTTTGAAGTAAATCAATTAAAGCACAAACTTTTTGCAGAGACCATCTCAGTTGCATCACCCACATGGGTCCAAGCATCCTCTTCTCATGTGTCCATCCGGATTGTTTATGTTTGTGCATGTATGCATGCTTGTGAGTGTGTGTGTGTGCTAGAGCACCATGTGAGCATACAGCAAATATTTCCTCCTGCCACCCCTTAACCACCATCCCTCAACTAGTTGTTTGAAATAACGCTACAGTGCGGATTTTCCGACTCGTATCAAAACATGAAATTTATAATATTTCAGGAAGCAATCACATCGAAACCGAAACACCCGCCACCGGGGGCGTCCCGAGGATGGGTCCAATTTCGCGCGCTCGGTTGCGCCCTGCTCCGGTCCGGTTCGGTTGGCAATCGTCGGAACATGGCGGAGTGGTATTGCAGCAGCACTTCCAGAGGACACGACTGT
This sequence comes from Culex pipiens pallens, assembly GCF_016801865.2. Taxonomy (NCBI): domain Eukaryota; kingdom Metazoa; phylum Arthropoda; class Insecta; order Diptera; family Culicidae; genus Culex; species Culex pipiens. The sequence goes on from NW_026292828.1 coordinate 228,545, forward strand.
CTGTTTAGCTGGAAAAGTTCATCTTGGGGTTTGGAAATAAAAGTTTGAATTTATTTGAAAAAAACAAAATAAGGTAAAAAATATTTATTTGAACTCCATAAATTCATGATCAAAATCAAAAATTGATTTCACAAAAATTACATCCGATTAATCAGGAATCAGGGCATCCATGCATCTCCTATTTACAATATCTAACAGCCAGCAGCAACAACCTTGGCAAGCACCATGACCAAACCCATCGACAAACCATTTCGACAGGCAGTCAAGAGTCGCGGAATCAATGCGGTAACTTCTGTACAGTGAGACCAATACCGACAGTTTCCCGTTCGTCAACCACGGGTGACGATTTGACCAGGACCTGTCAGTGTGAGACTATGTGAGAGGCTTGGGATTGGAACATATTGGCAACTATTTCTGCACTGATTTGAACTTTTGACTGATTGGTGATTTTTTTGATAATTTAAATTTAAATTTAAATTATCAAAAAATTCATCAATCAGTCAAAAGTTCAAATCAGTGCAGAAATAGTTGCCAATAAGTTCCAATCCCAAACCTCTCACATAGTATTTATAGTATTTATACAAGAAATACAAAAATACAAAAATGACAAAAATGACAAAAAATGACAAAAATGACAAAAATGACAAAAATGACAAAAATGACAAAAATGACAAAAATGACAAAAATGACAAAAATGACAAAAATGACAAAAATGACAAAAATGACAAAAATGACAAAAATGACAAAAATGACAAAAATGACAAAAATGACAAAAATGACAAAAATGACAAAAATGACAAAAATGACAAAAATGACAAAAATGACAAAAATGACAAAAATGACAAAAATGACAAAAATGACAAAAATGACAAAAATGACAAAAATGACAAAAATGACAAAAATGACAAAAATGACAAAAATGACAAAAATGACAAAAATGACAAAAATGACAAAAATGACAAAAATGACAAAAATGACAAAAATGACAAAAATGACAAAAATGACAAAAATGACAAAAATGACAAAAATGACAAAAATGACAAAAATGACAAAAATGACAAAAATGACAAAAATGACAAAAATGACAAAAATGACAAAAATGACAAAAATGACAAAAATGACAAAAATGACAAAAATGACAAAAATGACAAAAATTACAAAAATGACAAAAATGACAAAAATGACAAAAATGACAAAAATGACAAAAATGACAAAAATGGCAAAAATGACAAAAATGGCAAAAATGACAAAAATGACAAAAATGACAAAAATGACAAAAATGACAAAAATGACAAAAATGACAAAAATGACAAAAATGACAAAAATGACAACAATGACAAAAATGACAAAAATGACAAAAATGACAAAAATGACAAAAATGACAAAAATGACAAAAATGACAAAAATGACAAAAATGACAAAAATGACAAAAATGACAAAAATGACAAAAATGACAAAAATGACAAAAATGACAAAAATGACAAAAATGACAAAAATGACAAAAATGACAAAAATGACAAAAATGACAAAAATGACAAAAATGACAAAAATGACAAAAATGACAAAAATGACAAAAATGACAAAATGACAAAAATGACAAAAATGACAAAAATGACAAAAATGACAAAAATGACAAAAATGACAAAAATGACAAAAATGACAAAAATGACAAAAATGACAAAAATGACAAAAATGACAAAAATGACAAAAATGACAAAAATGACAAAAATGACAAAAATGACAAAAATGACAAAAATGACAAAAATGACAAAAATGACAAAAATGACAAAAATGACAAAAATGACAAAAATGACAAAAATGACAAAAATGACAAAAATGACAAAAATGACAAAAATGACAAAAATGACAAAAATGACAAAAATGACAAAAATGACAAAAATGACAAAAATGACAAAAATGACAAAAATGACAAAAATGACAAAAATGACAAAAATGACAAAAATGACAAAAATGACAAAAAATGACAAAAATGACAAAAATGACAAAAATGACAAAAATGACAAAAATGACAAAAATGACAAAAATGACAAAAATGACAAAAATGACAAAAATGACAAAAATGATAAAAATGACAAAAATGACAAAAATGACAAAAATGACAAAAATGACAAAAATGACAAAAAATGACAAAAATGACAAAAATGACAAAAATGGCAAAAATGACAAAAATGACAAAAATGACAAAAATGACAAAAATGACAAAAATGACAAAAATGACAAAAATGACAAAAATGACAAAAATGACAAAAATGACAAAAATGACAAAAATGACAAAAATGACAAAAATGACAAAAATGACAAAAATGACAAAAATGACAAAAATGACAAAAATGACAAAAATTACAAAAATGACAAAAATGATAAAAATGACAAAAATGACAAAAATGACAAAAATGACAAAAATGACAAAAATACATATATTGAAAATGCTACAGCCAATCTGTACCAGCATTTTGGAAAACTTCATGCTTACTGTCAGCTCTTTCTACCTGCATCGAAAATTCCAACAATTTCCAACAAAAAACAACTCATGGAACAAATTGGTTTGCGTATTAAACAACCAGATGACACAAAACCTATCCTGGGCTCTTTCGTGTCGATCGAACTTAACTTGAGGGGTTCTCAGGTCCGGAGGAAAAGAGGGAAAAACTTTTGATACATTTACCAGAAATGATTTACAGTTGCTACTTTTTCGATTGTTTCTCCATCTTGGAAACACAACATTGGTCAAGTCTGTGCTCGAGATGGCAAGATTGCAGTGTGTGGGAGCATTCTGTTTGTTTTAATTGCTTTTGTCATTCCGGTTGAACTTTCTTGCTCCAATCATTGAAATTGTTTTCGAATAATTGGCAGCAGTTGAGGCGTAAGGAGCAGTATGACCCACTCATTTTTTTCCCCCCCAACAAGGTTCAGGTGACTTGCTTTGTGTTTGTGTAATCAACTTACAAAAGCAATAACTTAAATGTACCGATGAGTCTGTTGATTGGCGTTTGGTATGCCAAGATTTGTTTAGCCTTTCATTCAAACTTGACCATGCAAACAAGAAACCATTCTAAAAGATTTCACAATCAACCTTGCTTTAGCTAAGTTCAGTCAAAGCCGTTTGTGTAATGTGTAGGTCACCATATCTTCAAAGAGAGTTTAAGTAATGAAGATCGAGTCTGTTAATTTAATTAGAGTAGAGTTTCTGTTCCAACAGCTTTGTACCCACCGAAATAGTTGTCACCAAATCCTTTCCACAGACAAATGCAATGTGGACCGTGGCGGGAAAGTGGAAGGAAGGTCAATTTAAAAGATTAGCTGGGATTAAATTATTTAGCAATTGTTACCGCTGCCCCACAGACACAGAGCGAGTGGTGAGAGTGCAGCTTAATTATTGTGCAATTATCGAAATTGAGTTACACGATGGGAAGAAAATAGAAATCGGATTTGTGTTCGAAAGCCATTAGCTCTAGGATTATAATAAAAAAATATTTCATTATCTCCACACTGATGAAAGGAAGGCACGTTCAGTGGAATTAGCTTTTAATTCAGTCAAAGAGAAGAAACATCAGCTGCAGTGGAGACAATATTGTCACTTTGAGGATAAAGCCATTATTGAGCGATTACGTGGTCAATTGAAAGGGATGTAATTAAATTAAGTTAATTTATTTTTTAAAAGTAATCTTCAAGGAATGACTGCACTGCCTGTAGGGACACGCAGTCTTATTTTTTCGTGTCATTTTTTTATTTCTTTGTTGCACTATTATATTTATGATGCTTTTGCCCCTGATCACGGACCTGAACTGAATTTTTCGGTATCTCGTGACGGAAGGGCGGTACGACCCCTTCATTTTTGGGCATTTTGGAAAAAAACGAGTTTTTGAATCATTTGCACCCTGAAATGGTAATGGGAATTTTGGTGTCAAAGGGATTTTATTTTGTAAAAAGGAAGCCCAAATTTCTGTCATTTTTCGTTACTTGACTGATAATGCTTAGGAACATGTCATTTTATGGGTAATTTAATGTACTTTTCAAATCAGCAATAACCCAAAAGAGCATTTTTGTAACTTTGCAGGGTTTTTTTTGGAATGTGAAAATGTCGGGCCGCCAATTTCATCTAAAAGTCCCATTGACGCCAAATTTTCAAACCATCACACGTATTTTTTCAAATGTTCAAAGAAGGAAGGGGTCGTTCCGCGCCTCCGTTACGAGATATCAAAAAATGGACTAAGGTTCATGCAAGTCGGAGAGGGGTCGGGGCAATTGCTGTGTGAGTTATCGGATAATTACCCATTTAAATTATTCTATAACAACACTATATTTAAGACAAGATACATCCTACAAAACACATACACAGCAGAAAATCCGATGGTAAAATCGCATGCAAAAGCATGCACATCACCTTCGTCAAAACACTTTATATTACACACTACATGCACAATTTTTGCAAACACAAAAAAAAGTTGCAGCCGACGGGATTCAAACCCAGCACCAACAGTAAGGACTGGCGCCTTAGCCCGCTCGGCCATCAGTCCGTTGAAAAATTGTAAAGATAAACGCATATATGAGCTTGACATTTTGGTCAAGTAGGTTTCCCATACTGATGGGCTACATATTTCAGGACGTAAAATGACATAAAATTGCATAAAATAATCCACTATTTATTTTACACCCAGCACTTTTACACGCAGCTGGATTACTACTTTTTTAGCTGTGTAGAATTACAACATCATGTTCATTCATTGAATCCATATGAGCAATTATCTCAGATTTCGGTCCTTCGATTTTTTTTTGTATGTTATCGTTAATCTGGCTGAAACTTTTTTGGTGCCTTCGGTATGCCCAAAGAAGCCATTTGGCATCATCAGTCAAAATTAAAATGAAAATTACAATTAAAATTGAAATTTAAAATAATGACACAAGGAGTTTTTTTGTGATTTTTGATGAATTTTGCATCATTAGTAAAAATTAATATGAAAATTACAATTAATATTGAAATTCAAAATTATAATGACACAAGGATTTGTTTTTTTTGTTACTTTTTGATTTTTATTTTTTATTTTTTTATTTGTTTTAGGGGACATAAAATGCCATCTTTTCATAAATTCCCAGAATGGGCAAAAAATCATGACCGAGTTATGAAATTTTGAATCAATACTGATTTTTTTTTCAAAAAAAAATGTCTACTTAATTTTATGATGTAAAATCAAATTTGCAATCAAAAAGTTTTTTTTTTGTGAAATTTGATAAAGGGCACCATTTTCAAGTTAAAGCCATATAAGGTAACTTTTTTAAAAAATAGCCACAGTTTTTTTTTTAAATTAGTGTCCATGTTTGCCCACTCCTGAAAAAATATTTTTGATAGGCTTTGAAAATCCTCCATATGTATTTTTTTTTACTTTGTTGGTACGACCCTTAGTTGCTGCGATATTGCCATGCAAAGGTTTAAAAAAAGGAAAATTGTTTTTTTAAGTCTCACCCAAACAACCCACCATTTTCTACTGTCGATATCTCAGCAACTTATGGTCCGATTTACAATGCTAAAATATGAAACATTCGTGAAATTTTCCGATCTTTTGGAAAACAATATTTTCCAAAACAAATTAATTGATACAAACATTTTAAAAGGACGTAATATTTAATGTTTGGCCCTTTCTTGATTTAAAAAATAAAATTTTGTTTTCGAAAAGATCGGAAAATTTCACAATTGTTCCATATATTAACACTGACAATCGGACCATTAGTTGCAGAGATATTGACATTAGAAAATGGTGGGTTGTTTGGGTGAGACATAGAAAACATTTCCTGTTTTTAAACTTTTGCATGGCAATATCTTAGCTACTAAGGGGCGTATAAAAAAAATCATAAAGCAAGACATAGTGAATTTTCTCAGCCCTTTTTGAATTACTAATATAGGATTAGTGAATTTTGACGATTTCGTGTAATTCTTGAAATTTATCAATTTTCTCTTTTATATAGATATTTTTTTCCAAGTATGATCATAATAAAAATATCAAAAATAAAGACTTTTTAAGTGAATTTGATTAGATTTCAATTGAAAAGCTTGATATGAATCATTTGAAGAATGATTCAGATTTTAAAGTTTTTATTTTTTTAATTTGATGCGAAAAATCAGCGGGCACAAAAATATGTTTTCAAAACACTATCAAAATTTCAATTGAAATAGAAGTCTAATCAACTGAGAACAATCTTAAATGCCTTTTTCTGCATTGATAATCATATTTAACATGTTTGAACTCGTTTAAAAATATTTTGAACTTCTTTGAATTTACAATGTACAGCACCGCAAAAACTTTTTTTCTCGCAAAAATAAAATTTTCGTCTGTATATAGAAATTTTGAAAATCAATGATTTCAAAACAACTGGACAGGTGTATGATGCATTTTAAAACACTTTTTTCATTCAAATGTTGACATCGTGGCCTGTAATTTCAATTTTTAACTTTTTTTTTTTGACCGGCTTTTATCAGAGTCGAGGGACACAAACTTCAAAAACATACTTGCAACGACCTTAATTTAGTAATAAAAAAATCATTCGCTGTGGTAAATCATTTATTAACTGTTTATTTGAAAGGTATAATTTCAAAAGAAATTAAAAGAATATTGGTTTGTTTTATTCAAAATGAAATGAAGAAAAAAAAATTCTAATTATTTTTTCATTTTGGTTGGACGAGATTGTGAAATTTTGCTTTGATATGAAATTCAATAAAAAGTAAACTGATAAAACAAAAATAAAGGAAAACTTTTTAGCTTTATTAGTCAAATATTAAAAAGAGCAGTTCAATAGATAAGAATACGCATACCCTACATTTTGTTTCAAATTATAAATAGAGCATTTGACCAGGCGGAAACATTTTTGAAAATTGAAAGATTTTTTTGTGTCACGTTCAACTTTAGTGAAGATTTTTTTAGTTTAAAGTAGTTTCTGTGATTTTAGCATAAGATTTTCAGAATTATTTGAATATTTTTTACGTTCCGCGAAATTTGCGTGAAATTTTGTGTTTTGAAATTGAAATTGAAATTGAGTCCCCGTGAAATTAGCTATTTTCGAGCGTGAAAAATCACTTAGCCTAGTGATTTCTATCACTGTCTGGCCCGGAAACGTTTTAAACAAAACCTCAACTGGGCACCCCTGCCTGTTGTATTTACATGAATATTTTAATTCGTGTCTGTTTGAAGGCATTGCAGAAATTTGTTAAACTCGATAATTTATATTTTTTTCTAGCAATTCTACAAATACTCATTTAGTTGCATCATTTTTGGCTGCGCTCTTTTCTTATATATAAAATTTAATGTAAATTACTTTTTGATGGCGAAATTTGACTTTTCATTGGATTTTCAAGCCAAAAATGTTTTCTGACATTATCACGTTTTTAAATGATAAGAAAATGCATATTCAAATATATAAAATTGTTCAAACAAGATTAATTTGCGCAATTTGTTTTTGTGTTAAAAGTTGAATAACAAAAAAATATATTTTTGGGGGATGTTTGACTACACCGACCAACAAAACCGCAGACCGCTGTCCCAACTCGAAGGAAGCATGAAGTTTGGGGTTCCCAGAAACACGTGCACTTTGAATTTTTCAAAAAAATATGATGACAAGATACAGATTTTCACTACAGCCCTTTTATATGGATAGCTGCTTTATTCTGTAAAAATTGTCAAAAAATAATAAAATAAAATATAATCTAATGAGGTAGCCAAACTAACCCTAATTTGACTGATTTAAAGCTTAAGCATAAATCTAGTTTAAATCGGATTCGAATGAAATTTCCAAAATTAATGCAAAAATTAGTTGGTTTCAGAAAAAAATTTAAAAAGACAAAATCACACTAATTGTCCTCTTTTTTAATGTGCAAAATAAATTCTTGGTAAAACATATTTGTTAGAGAAACGTCTCAGATTTGACAAAAGAAAATGTTATAAAAAAATATTCATGATGGCAACAGGTAAACAATGTGCCTCACAGGGAACCATTTTCTACCTTAGCATGTAAATTAATGCTAGAATTCGTCCTCAAATCATGCCCTCTATTCCGTCCTCATGCATCAACATTGCCGGAGTGATAACGTCAGCTTTTAGAACTATTTTAGCTGATTTTAATAAAATTGAATTATTTGATTCTCATTCCAGCTTCAATTTTAATTTCTGGAGCGGCAGAACAAAAAACTATTTTAAAATCTTGGGCATGGCTCTTCTGCTCGTTTAATGTGGATGGAAATTGACATCCCGCAGGAAATGCCGCAGCTGTCAGCAAAAAAAAAAAAAACCTGGAGGCCACCGTTGCGGTGGTGTCCTTGCGGTCATTCAGCTGCAGCTCACCAGGCGTCGATGGGCGTCGTGGGAAAACTTAATTAAAAATTTCATCACCACCGGGAAAAATACTCGATAGCACTTGCTGGGGGTACACAGTGGGAATCTTTCAAGTGTGTTTTGTATTTCAATTCATTATTGACATTTTTGTTTAAAACACACACACAAAAATAAAAATTTCTGGAAAGCATGCAGGGTTATTACACGGGTTTTAAACCAGGTAAATTTTACCCGTCCTCTGCACTGACTGGCTTTGCTCGCACATCCAGAGAACAGGAAGGGCTCACTTAGTGCTCACACTTTTCTTCTGTCCTAGTTTTTATTTTCCAACGCGAAGGTACACTTTTTTCCCTCTGTCGCCCTTCATCGCAGTTTTTCCCGCTCTTTGATAAAAGTTTTATTATAAAATTCTTAAAGTTTTCTTCTTACTTGTTTCTCCCCTCTCTTTCTTCAAAGCACTCCACCCGCGAAGCAGCAGAATAATTCTGCGTTCTTTTTTTTTCGCTAAGCAAAGCTAAAGTTTTCGTCCTGGATGACAAGTTTTCAAAGCTGGTGGTGGGAATAGTTGGTGCGAGGTTGAAATATATAATGATTTTCCACCGAGAAGAAAAATGTAAATAACGAATGTATTGAAGTGACCCTGACATGACTAGGATTGTACTGTAGAAAATGTTTAGATAATTCTTTCGATAGCTAATAAATCTTTTCACTATATAATTAATCAGTGAATTTCTATAAATTTTTCACATCAAACAAAAAAAAAAAATAAAAATTCTCTCAGTGTTTCAGTAATGGAACCTCCACAAACAAGGCTTCCACCATCAGCATCACTCTTTGTTTGGCTGGAAATAAACGAACGAACCTCACCTTCATCGGGGTGTATGTGTGTGTATCACACCAAGTAATTGTATTGTGTAAAAAACTTCCCAGCAGAAACAAACCTTAGAAAGCGAAGCGAGGGGGTGTGAACAGAAAGTCAATAACTGTTATGAAATAAGTTTTGATCAAGGTGTGAAAGCACACTAACGATAATGCAAAAGTTTTTCGCCGAGAAAAGGTTTTTTTTGTTCTAGGTTTCTTGCTAGGGAGGGATGCAAATTTTCCATGTGTGCGTCTGACACACTCTCACATAGCGACACAAGGATGCATTGTCATGTGTGTGTGTGTGTGGGGTGCGTGCGTGTGTACAAAAGTGGAAAGAAATATAAAAAGTTTGCGACCACACTGCACAACCATCTAAATTGTTTTTGATGGTGAGTTTTCCCTTCCTTTCATGCCTTTTTCATTGTGGAAATTATTCGACTGGAAGATGAAAGGACATGGCATTAATTCAACGTATAAAAATGGGTAATTCTCCGGCCAACTCACACAGCAGTTGCCCTGACCCCTCTTCGATTTGCGTGAAACTTTGTCCTAAGGGGTAACATTTGTCCCTGATCACGAATCCGTGATCCGTTTTTTGATATCTCGTGACGGAGGGGCGGTACGACCCCTTCCATTTTTGAACATGCAAAAAAGAGGTGTTTTTCAATAATTTGCAGCCTGAAACGGTGATGAGATAGAAATTTGGTGTCAAAGGGACTTTTATGTAAAATTAGACGCCCGATTTGATGGCGTACTCAGAATTCCGAAAAAACGTATTTTTCATCGAAAAAAACACTAAAAAAGTTTTAAAAATTCTCCCATTTTCCGTTACTCGACTGTAAAATTTTTTGGAACATGTCATTTTATGGGAAATTTAATGTTATTTTCGAATCTACATTGACCCAGAAAGGGTCATTTATTCATTTAGAACAAAATTTTTCATTTTAAAATTTCGTGTTTTTTTCTAACTTTGCAGGGTTATTTTTTAGAGTGTAACAATGTTCTACAAAGTTGTAGAGCAGACAACTAAAAAAAATTGGATATACAGACATAAGGAGATTGCTGATAAACATCACGAGTTATCGTGATTTTACGAAAAAAAGTTTTGAAAAAGTTCGTCGTCATCGATCATAGCCGTTCATGGTCACCCGTGACAGACACGGACGACGAAACAAAGAGAAAGGCAAAAGTAACTTTTTCAAAACTTTTTTCGTAAAATCGCGATAACTCGTGATGTTTACAAGCAAACCCCTTATGTCTACATAACAAAATTTTTGTTATTGTCTGCTCTACAATTTTGTAGAGAATTGTTACACTCTAAAAAATAACCCTGCAGAATTAGAAAAAAACACAAAATTTTAAAATGAAAAATTTTGTTCTAAATGAAAAAAAATGACCCTTCTTGGTCAATGAAGATTCGAAAAGTACATTAAATTTCTGAGTACGTCATCAAATCGGGCGTCTAATTTTACATATAAGTCCCTTTGACACCAAATTTCTATCTCATCACCGTTTCAGGCTGTAAATTATTGAAAAACACCTCTTTTTTCGCATGTTCAAAAATGGAAGGGGTCGTACCACCCCTCCGTCACGAGATATCAAAAAACGGACCTCGGATTCGTGATCAGGGACAAAAGTTACCCCTTAGGACAAAGTTTCACGCAAATCGAAGAGGGGTCGGGGCAACTTTTCCCGATTTCGTGTGAGTTGGTAGAGAATTACCCAAATGTATTTCTAAATATAGTTTAAGATACAAGCGTTTTTTTGCGATGGAATATTATTTTTTTCCATCAATATCATATGACTGATATATTTCATTTATATAAAAATGCACATCAACCACATCCCGTACAAGGTCGAGCCAAGACTTGTTTTAAAGAAAATAGAATCGAATGGAATCGGTTGGTGTAGTCCATTTTCCAAGTAAAATTTGTTTTCAGTGTGAGAGTTTTTTGAATATGTCACATTAACATATGAAACAGAATAGCTTATAGGGCCTAAAACTCTACAACTGAAAACTTGTTGCATAAGAGCAGATTTGTATAATTATTATGACCTCACCATCGTGTTCCTGAGAGAATTTGACAAACACCCAACACTGGGTAGCGCTCGTCCGCGAGAATAATGGCCTCGAGTCGAGAGAATAGTGGTACCATTCACGGACACAGAGAATCCAGCTCGAGATGGGCGAAAGAATTATTCTCGCAAGGTTCATTTGCAAAAAAAAAGTTCATCCGTCAAAACAAAAGTGTCGACCTTTGACAGACTAATCCAATGACTTAGCTGCCTCGGCCACCAAAGCTTGGTGACTAAGGAATGGTCAGATGTCGATGTATGACACTTGTTGGAGATTTTTTATTTCAATAAACGAATGAACCCATTTGTTGCACTGAGCCCTTAATAAATTTTTAGAGAACTATTCTTTCGACTTTGAATTTTGGGTGTAGGTTTCCCAATTTCGTGCAATGCTTTATTTTTATTTCTCAAAAATGTTGAAGTTTGAATTTCAGAGTTTGAAAATGACCAAAAAATGTCTTATCAAATCAAATCCAAATCCTACCTGCTAGTACCGATTAAGGACCACGCCTGAATTAAAAATGTAATGGTGGGGCCAAAACATTAATGAAAATATGTTCTCAGTGTAAAAATTAAATAAAAAGTTTTCATTTGAGCTTTCCAGTCTCTTTAAACTGAGTCCTTTTTCGGCTTGTGGTCCCAAAGATATCGCAGATTGCAGATTAAGATTATGATCATTTTCTTTTTTTGGCCTAAATGCTGAAACTTTGTGGTGGTGTGCAAAAGAAGGAGGTTTTGGTAGTGCAAACTATGTACGTTTTTAGAGGAATTTGGAGCCCATATTTATTCAACCAAGTAGTTTCCGGTATCGCTTAGACTGGCAAGTAATCTAAAATTTCCTAATTTTTTGGGCGGTATTTGATTATCGATAAAATAAAACACCGAAACTGTTTGCCAATGGAATTGGAGGATTGTTTCAGAATCAGAATCAGACCTCAGAAGAGGCTGTTTTCTTTTTCTGTTTCCATTAGCCGATTTAGCGTTCAAACGCTTCACCGACGTAACGACCAAATCTTCAGAAGATTTGCGTTTACCTTTGTTTTGACGCATTTTGCAAGCAAAGTGCTCTTAAAAAGATGGCTTCGTTTGTAAAATACAAAAAAAAAAAATCAGGTGAGGCTAGTCTTGAAAAGACTGTTTAGAAAAAAAGACTGTGAATTTTGTTTGAAATAACTTTGAGCTTAGGTAGTAAAAAATACCGCAGCTCTAGTGTCCGTTCACCTCGAAGGTTCGCCAGACACTGCAAATATGAGCTTGATATTTCGGTCCAGAAGGTTTCCCATACTGATGGCCAACATATTTCAGGGTGTAATATTATGTAAAGTTTCATAAATTAATTCAAAATTTTAATTATTTTAAATGAATAATTCATATTTTTTTTGAAGAATTTGTTTGAAATCTATTTTCTCTATTTGATAAAAGAAAGTTTTTTTTTCTGATTTCAAAATGTGCCATAAGGATTTGGAATGACTAAATAATCTTTATTGCTTTTGCAAATTACTATCAAAAACAAATTCCCAAGCAGACGGAAATAACGTGGGAATAACATTTTTTGATATTTGAAAATACTAAGCCAATAACATTTTATGTTATTTACAACAAGATTTGTTATTCGTCGTTATGATTTTTTGTTATTGGATTGTAATTGTAATAACAGACTAATAACATTTTAAGTTATTTTTCGATTTTAACAACTAATCCGTTCATCCCAATAACAGATGGAGGTATTATTCCATAACAAAAAATGTTATTCCCAAGTTGTTTCGGCTTTCAATCAATATCAGAGCAATAACAAATTTTGTTATGATAACATAAATTGTCATTTAAGTCTAATGCTAAAATGGATTTTGCAAGAATATTCCAAAACGTTTTCTGTTATTTTAACAGTATTTGTTATTGAAATGGCATGAATTTAGTTATTACCGTCTGTTCGGGTTGCTATAAAAAGCCTCCAACACTCTAACTCCCTTAGGTCAAAAGTTAGGGAATTTCGTGGGTTTTTTTTTTCATACTTTATTGATAATGTTTTGATACCACAAAAAATAAGAAAAAAGTAACACTTAATTCGCTTATTCCTTTTTCTGACTGCGCTACCTTTTCATGTATTCAACCTGCACCTTCGTCACGGACGTTCCTCGTGGAACCTTGACTTGTCCCGGCTCTGAAGAATCAGAACCGCTGGCTTGTTTCTTGTTTTTCTAGGCTCTGTTTCGCTTTTTTGTCGACCTTCACTCAGCATCATTTGTATACTCTTCTTCTTCTTCTTCCTTGTCTGAAATAACTGGATATTCGTCTAAGTTTGAGCCAAATGCGATTTCATTGAAAATATCTGTTAGAACTACGGGAACTTCTAAACAATCCGAATTGGCAGGATTGCCACCTTCTAGCGGCTTGGGCGATGGGGTATTCACGGGACCGGGAACTACAGCTGGTTGTGGAGTACCGTTTAATGCATCAGCATACGTTGACTGGGTTGAACCTTCCTGCAGCCGATCACTTACGGATGACCGCTTTGGGCAGTCCGCCTTCACGTGGTCAGGGGCCTTACACACGAAGCACCGATTGGTCATTCCATCGTAAGCAACACGAACTTGAAAATGTTGCACATACAACTGCGCCGGAATTTCTTTTGACAGTTCCATCTGTAACCCGCGCACTCCGTTGAAGATCGGATATCCGGTGTCCGGGCATATCGTTCCCGGGTGAAGCTGTGAACCTTTCCGAACTTGGACAAAACACTGACCAACTCCTTGTTCTCGATCTCAATTGGCAGTCCAAATATGCGAACATATTTGTAGTCGCCCCGAGCTGTTGCAAATGTAACTTCAACACTTTCGCCGTTCTCATACTGGAATACTGCCGTAGCTGGACACTCAAGGAGTGCAGCCTTCATCGATTCCTCCGACCGGAACTTCACGTACACGCAGTGTTCTCTGGGCGCACGGAACATAGCGTTCAACGTATCCGGTGCCCAGTTTCGCTTACGAAAGAAAGCGAAAATCTCCTTGTCCGATGGCATTTTGGTAGCCGGCCCAAACTGCACTTTGAGGCAGTTTAGATGGACACTCTTGGCATCCATTGTTCACTGTGACCTTGAACCACTGTACAAAGAAACTCGCACTGCTGGTAAAACACGTCTGGCCTCAGAAACGAACCAAAGCGAACTGGGTTGAAATCCTGATTTTGTTTTTTCAGCGATACTATGCAACGAAAATTCACAAAATCTAAAAATGTTTTTGAATTTTCTCAAACATGTTAAAAATGATAAATATCGCAGGGTAATGCAATTATGATTATTTTCAGTAACTTGTACTAAACATCAATTCGTCACCTTCGTGCTTACTTGTCGTAAGTCAATTTTGGGTTAAGAACACCATTTTGGGCAGCTCACATTGCCTCACCTTTTGACCTTCACAAATCCCCGAAATCCGATTTCAATCCTGAGATATTCAATGAAAATCAAAAAACTCCGTGCATTTTTGTCACTTTTCATGTTGTCGTGCTATCTTGACACAGCCTGAAAAATGATGTAAGTGCGACAATTGGCCAAAGTGATTTCAGGTTAGAACGCGATTGATACAGGAACGAACTCGACTAGCGTAAACATTCTCAATTATAACTCGGGACTCCAGCAACCGAATTCGACCAAACTTCAGGACGATGCACAGAATGATCAACCTCAGAATACGTGTTTGTTATTGTTGACATTGCGTGCTCTAGTTTTCGTTTTTTAAGGGCAATCATTAAAAAGCCTTTATCTCGGAACGTCAAAAAGCAACGTACGTCATGATAGCACGACAGCGTCGAAAATAAAATTTTGGAGATTTTTTTTATTTTGAGAGCTGGGCCTTGAAAATTGCTTTAAGTGCTACAACTTGCCAAAAGGATTTCAGGTCAGAATGCGTTTGAAACACGTGAAAGCTCGATAAGAAAAACAAATTATACAATTTAAAAAAATCATGGTTAATGAAATAAAAAAAACCCTTCAATTAAATGATCCAATCTAGATTACTTTTTCAAAACAACCAATGTGCCACGGGTTTCTTATCTACATACGACCTTTTGAAAAAGTAAGCAGAATCATGTCTCTCTTTTAACAGTTGAGTATCAAAAATGGCAGAGGTCAAGGAAGACAACGTCTTTCTTCGAATGATCATAAAATAAAGGGGTCGCACTGCCCCTCCGTCACAAGATATTAAAAATTGGACGTTGGGATCGTGATCAGGAACCAAAATTACCCCTTAGGACAAAGTTTCACGCAACTCTAAGAGAGTTCAAGGACAACTGCTGTGTGAGTTGGCAGAGAATGACCCACATATTTTTTTCTTTCCCCCTTTTAAATGCCATTCTTGTCCCTCCATCCCGCTCTCATCCATCGGAGAAGCCTTATCATTCCCCCACTCCAAACGCCAACAACCTACGGCAACAGCAAATTCGTTGTAACATTTCGTCCAGTCATCCCAACCAACACACACACTTTCTCCCATGTTTGTTGCCTTGGGCGATGCGCTTTTCGGCACTCCACAGCTCGTCTCTGCAACGGAATGCGTAAAATCTGTACGGGTTTTGGGTTTCCAGTCACCGTCCACTGCCTGATGCCCATGATGGAGAAGCTGCGGAAGCACAACAAAAACATTCCCACGGAGGACGGGAACTCTCTCTCTCTCTCGAGAGAGAGAGAGAGCTCAGAGTGAGAGCGCGCAGCCGCAGCTGGCGCTGTACTAAAGGGAGAGCTGTACTAAATCGGATGAGTTCCGCTGAGCGCGGAGTTCGGTGGGAGAGAGATTTGACATTGTTGAGGGCTCGGAAGTGTCTCTGGCAACATGTGATTAATCAGTATCTCTGTTCGGAGCGGGTGGGGAACCCATCATTGTCGTCTGGGAAACGGCCAGAGCACGACCGTTCGGGAAGAGAAGAGCCTGGCACTTGGGCGTGAAAGCATGCTCACTTGCAGCAACAACGGTGGAATAAATTACGTAAAGTAGGGACACACTCCACAGGAGAATGATTAGCATGGTCGACGTCGGTTGGTTGGAGGGTGCGTTTTGGATCCAGGAACACACCTTGAATGAGGCTGGGTTTGGTGTGCTCTGATGGTTTGGGTTTGGCCAATTGACGTGACTGATACCTTGGAGGAACCGTGGGAGAATGCCATGATGACTGTTGCTTGAAGAAGAAATTTTCTTCTTCTTTACTCTAATTTTAATTTCAGCCCGAAGCCCAGCCCCCTGGCTACGGGCCTGTCTCGATGACTCGATTGATATTTACAAAAAAAGTGTCCACGTAATTTGTGGATGATCCCTTAACAAACTATCCGATCTTCAAGATATCCATCTCCAACAAAACAATTGAGTTGTTTTTTTTTTTGACGTAGACTACGTCTTACTCGAAGGTACTGGGGTGCAATTCCAGAAAACCCGGGCCGAAGGCCCTGGAATACTGCGTCATTCGTCAAACGCTTATAACTTCCTTCCCTCTAATCAAATCGACACGATTTATGTTCCATTCGATTCGAAAATTATTCAGCAATTTGCTATCAAATTTTCATTGTTGGCAAAATAGTTTTACCATTGAAACAATTCAATGTTTTAAATAATTTCAAAATGCAGAGATTTTGCAAGCAGAATGAGCGCTTCCCACTCACGGACGGGAATGTCAAGTACCTATTTTGAGAGGAAAATCACCCGAGCAACGCGACCGCATTAGATTTGCCATCTCTTTCTAGTGAAAGTTAACTAAATCGGAAGAGTGTATAAGTTCTGTCTTGTTGGGGAGTCCATCTCCCATTCACGATCTTATTCTGTTAATGTATTTCAAGTATCTAGCTAATTCTTCAAAATTAAGAAATGGAACACTCTATGTCCACATATCAAAACTTTACGTAGTCTACGCCATTCCGGTTATGTCTGTGACATAACTACTTTGACTTTTTGAACAAAAATCACGTATGTTTAAGTGTGCAGACGTATTTTTTCAATCCAGCGTGATTTTCCCCAATAAAAATATTTCCTGTTGGCTTTTTTATACAGAGAAACCAGATCACGTGGAGGCTCCGTTTTTTCGATTTCTCGGAAATAAAAATAATACTATAGCAAGCTTTACAAAGTGATTTATATACCTGCAAAAGGTTTCTTAAAAAAGAAAAAAAAAAGGATTTTCTTAGCATATTTTGGAAGGTAATTTATAATTACAAAAAAAAAACATCTTACCAGTGACAGTAATTTTTTACGCTCGCAATAGTATTTTCAAGGAGATCATTATTAATGGACTTTGTATTGGGGGAAATGATGAAAGTTTTTGTTTTATCATAGAAAAATTAAAACAATCAGTCAAAGTAGCTGGAAAATAACTAGTATAAAATTATTTAAATTTTTACAGTCTGTTTTCAAATATGGTTCACAATTATTACATCTATTTCATTTAAATGTTTGCAATTCAACATCAACTCACAAGAAATCGGAAAAAGTTTCCCCGACCCCTCTTCGATTTGCGTGAAACTTTGTCCTAATTGGTAACTTTTGTTCCTGATCACGAATCCGAACTCGGTTTTTCGATATCTCTTGACGGTGGGGTGGTATGACCCCTTTCAATTTTAGAACATGCAAAAAAACATTTTTATCAATAATTTGCAGCCTAAAAATTCTATTAAATGGAAATTTTAAGTTTTGGACTTATAGTTTTTAGGGAAATCTAATTTTTCATTTTAAAATTTCGTGTGCTTTCTAACTTTACAAGCAAGGTTGTTAATCGATAGAATTATCGTCGATAATATTATTGTCTTACGATAACGTTAATGGTTATCGTTATCGTCGGGACGATATTCCGATTATTCTATAACTATTATTTAATATATTTCTGAAATTGATTTAAAACAATTAAATCATGTTGAAGTTTCAAGATTTCTCTTGGTAAATATTTTTATGATAATATGGTAACTTTCAAAGCATGAATACTAAAAAAAATCACAAAATAATGATTTTTTTTGAAAATACTCAATTTTTTATAATTCGCAATATGGGTATCAAACGATTCAAAATTTTGCATGCATTTTCACTGTTTTAGAGTTTTTTGAATGAAATTCTAAAATGTTCACATAATACCGTATTTTCTCAAAAATACTCAATTTTTTATAATTCGCAGTATGGGTATCAAACGAATTTTGCATGAATTTTAATTGTTTTAGAGCTTTTTGAATGGAATGCTTAAATTTTCACAAAATACCGTATTTTCTCAAAAATACTCAAATTTTTATAATTCGCAATATGGGTATCAAACGATTTGAAATTTTGCATGCATTTTCACTGTTTTAGAGTATTTTGAATGAAATACTAAAATTTTCACAAAATACCGTATTTTATCGAAAATACTAAAAATTTTATAATTCGCAGTATGGGCATCAAACGAATTTTGCATGTATTTTAATTGTTTTAGAGCTAAAATTTAATTCTTTGGAATGCTAAAATTTTCACAAAATACCGTATTTTCTCAAAAATACTCAAGTTTTTATAATTCGCAGTATGGGTATCAAACGAATTTTGCATGTATTTTAATTGTTTTAGAGCTTTTTGAATGGAATGCTAAAAATTTCACCAAATACCGTATTTTCTCAAAAATACTCAAATTTTTATAATTCGCATGCATTTTCACTGTTTTAGATTACAGTCGTGCCTCGGTTTAGCACCGCATATGGGGGATTCAAAACCGAGGCGTGCATAACCGAGGCACAGAGCTTATGGGATTTTGGCTATATGGGAGACATTGGCTTTAATCGTACGAAAAATCATGCAAACATCAAAAAATTATAGTGTTTTGGAATCGGGATGATGTCAGCTATCCATTAAAATTATTATTTCATGAAAGTTTTCACAAAAATACGTAATTTTCCTGTATTTCGAAAATGCATATTTTTTCTCTAAAGAAACCAAAAATTTATTGTTATTGCAATATGGGTATCAAATGATCAGGTTTTTTTCATACATTTTGGATGTAACAATAACATTTTTAGAAAATACTCAAAATTTTCACGAAACTACGTATTTTCGAAAAAAATACTCAAAATTTCAATTTTTACAGTAAGGGTATCAAACGATCAGGATTTTTTAATACATTTCGAATGTAATAACAACATTTTCAGAAAATACTCAAAATTTTCACAAAACTATGTATTTTCGAAAAAATACTCAAAATTTCAATTTTTACAATACGGGCATCAAACGATCAGGATTTTTTCATACATTACGAATGTAATATCAACTTTTTTAGAAAATACTCAAAATTTTCACAGAACTACGATTTTTCAAAAAAAGTACTCAAAATTTCCGTTTTTACAATGTGGGCATCAAACGATCGGGATTTTTTCATACATTTCGAATGTAATAACAACATTTTTAGAAAATACTCAAAATTTTCACAAAACTACGTATTTTCGAAAAAATACTCAAAATTTCCGTTTTCACAATGTGGGTATCAAACGATCGGGATTTTTTCATACATTCCGAATAAAATAACAACATTTTTAGAAAATACTCAAAATTTTCACAAAATAACGTATTTTCGAAATAAAAATATTCAAAATTTTCGTTTTTACAATGTGCGTATCAAACGATCGGGATTTTTTATACATTTCGAAAGTTATTAAAAAAAATTAAAATACTCAAAGTTTTCAAAAAACTACGTATTTTTGAAAAAACAAAACTCAAAATTTCTGTTTATCTCAAGAGGTATCAAATGTTCGGGATTTTTCTATATATTTCAAAAGTTATAACACAAATTTGTGGAAATACCCTAATTTTCACAAAACTACGTTTTTTTTCGAAAAAAATACCCCAAATTTCAGCTTTTTACAATATGAGTATCACATGGCTGAGATTTTTTCATTAATTGTTACTTTGTATCGTCATGTGTCCGATTTTTCTAAGGGACGACGGGAATTGAACCTGCAACCACCTCATTAGTACTGAGACTCACCGCCAATTGTACCACTGAGGCCCTTGAGATTCTAGATATCTCAAACCACCGTAGTGCTACGTGTGACAGTTTGGTATCTATTCCAGCCTGAAAACAGTATATTTAGATCGCTTTGTGTTCATTTGGTATCGTGATCATCGTCTTCTCCTTCTGGCGAAATCCGCTGAGCAGGAAGATTGAGACTATGCTTCAATTTAATTTAAAAGGTCATATTGTAAAAACGGAAATTTTGAGTATTTTTTTCGAAAATACGTAGTTTTGTGAAAATTTTGAGTATTTTCTAAAAATGTTGTTATTTTATTCGGAATGCATGAAAAAATCCTGATCGTTTGATACCCACATTGTGAAAACGGAAATTTTGAGTATTTTTTCGAAAATACGTAGTTTTGTGAAATTTTTTAGTATTTTCTAAAATTGTCGTTATAACAAAAATATATGAAAAAATCCCGATCGTTCGATACCCATATTGTAAAAATTGAAATTTTGAGCATTTTTTCGAAAATACGTAGTTTTGTGATAATTTTCAGTATTTTCTAAAAATGTTGTTATTACATTCGAAATGTATGAAAAAATCCCAATCGTTTGATACCCATATTGTAAAAATTGAAATTTTGAGTATTTTTTCGAAAATACGTAGTTCTGTGAAAATTTTGAGTATTTTCTAAAAATGTTATTGTAAAATCGGAAATGTATTAAAAAAAACCTGATCATTTGGTTTATATATTGCAATAACAATAAATTTTTGGTTTCTTTAGAGAAAAAAATATGCATTTTCAAAATTCAGGAAAAATACGTATTTCTGTGAAAATTTTCTTGAAATAAAAATTTCAATGGATAGCTGACATCATCCCGATTCCAAAACACTATATTTTTTTTGATGTTTGCATGATTGTTCATAGAATTATAGCCAATGTCTCCCATATAGCCAAAATCCCATAAGCTCTGTGCTTCAGTTAAGCACTGGGCCGTGCTTAACCGAGGCAGCTGAACGGTGCAAAACCGGGGCAGTGCAAAACCGAGGCATGGCTGTATTTTGAATGAAATACTAAAATTTTCACAAAATATCGTATTTTATCCAATATTCAAAGTTTTATAATTCGCAGTACGGGTATCAAACGATTCGAAATTTTGCATATATTTTGATTGTTTTATAGTTTTTTGAATGAAATGCTCAAACTTTCACAAAATACTGTATTTTCTCAAAAATACTAAAATTTTTATAATTCGCAATATGGGTATCAAGCGATGCGAAATTTTACTTGCATTTTCACTGTTTTCGATTATTTTGAATGAAATACTAAAATTTTGGTTCTATCCCATTCCCCAGAATCCCATTCCCCAGAATTCTATTCCCCAGAATCCCACTCCCCAGAATGGTTCATTCCCCAGAAATATGTATGACCTTGAAAAACATGTTATGTTTCCCATTTGATACAATGCCATTTAGTATAGCGCCGTTTGACATACCATAATTTTGCATAATGGCGCATAATGGTCAATTGGCATAATGATCATCACAAGTTAAGAGCGTTTTCCTTTCTTTAAAGAAGGGAACATTTAACTTTTGTCAGCAGTTATCACAATAAAGGCGAAATCCAAACACTTCACACATTAAAACTGATCATTTTTTGAAATAAAGTACATTCATAATAAAAATAAAACTTTTCTGGGGAATGGGTTATTCTGGGAAGTGAGTTTTCTGGGGAATGGAATTCTGGGGAATGGGATTCTGGGGATGGGGATAGAACCTAAAATTTTCACAAAATACCGTAATTTCTCGAAAATACTCAAATTTTTATGATTCGCTACATAGGTATCGAACAATTCAAAATTTAAATGTATTTTAATTGTTATAGAGTGTTTCGAATGAAATACTAAAATTTTCACAAAATACCGTATTTTTTTGAAGTATTAAAATTTTTATGATTTGCAATGTGGATATCATATGAAATGAAATTTTACCTACATTTCCTATGTTTTTAAGTTTTTTGATTGAAGAACTAAAATTTTCACGAGATGCTTTTTTTCTTGAAAATGCTTTAAAAAATATATTTCGCAATATGGGTACCAAACGAAGCGAAATTTTACTTGCTTATGCTCTGTTTTAGTGTAATTTTCATAAAATACTAATATTTTCATAAAATACCGTATTTTTTGCAAGTACTCAATTTTTCATAATTTGCAAGATGTGTATCAAACGAAGCGAAATTTTACGTATATTTCTATTTCATGAAATACTAAAAATTGTACAATATACCGTATTTTTTGAAAGTACTCAAATTTTCATGATAAGCGAATTTTAAATGTTTTAGTTTTTTCAAACAAATGCGGTATTTTGTTAAAATTTGAGCATTTCATTCAAAAACCTCTTAAACAGAAAAAATGCATGCAAAAATTTGTTAACAACCTTGGTAGCAGTTTGAGCAGCTTGAGTTCGATTTTCATTTTGTTCTTTTGGATAATAGAAATATCGGATAACCGAGGCTTCAGATAATCGAGTCTGGACTGTATTGGTTTTCATAGTTCATAATACCACAAACATTTTCAAAAAAAAGCCTAACAAAATGTGTTTGTTATTGTTTCTATAACATGCCCAAGCATTTGTTTATTCATGGTCAATTTTATTTTTGACGATTTGAGGACTTTACTGTTTAAATTTTCTTTTTTTAATTCATCCCTCACCACGCTAGCAGCATCTTGCCAGAAGCAACTTCTGGTGAATTTCCCAGCTGTTTTCAAACGTAATGCCGATCTAGCCCCGAAATGGGTAGTTGGAAGAATGCGAAGAAAGGAGGGGTACCACCCCAGGTGTGATGATACTGATGAATGTGTGTCAATTAATTTCTGCAGGTGTCTCTTCCGGGAGGGTTTTTCCACCCAGCACCATTCTCACTTTCCGCGGGTGGAGCCACTGGAGGAGGACGGTGGTGATTGATGTGTATCAATCATTTGGAAGCCGGAATGTTGCGTTTTTGCAGAGAGGGAAAAAAACAAAACGTAGCTGCAGAGTGTTGGGTGGTGGTTGGTGGAATGCTAATTATGCTGAGTGACGTAACGAGTTCCATGGAATTGATGGTGTAAATTAAAGAAATTGCAAATTTAATGGAAATTAAAATTAAATTTCATCCATCGACAAGACCAAATGGATTTTTAACATTTCCTCAAAGAAAATGGCTAAACTCTTTTTGTAATCTCTTTTTCTACACCTCAAAGTCAGCAGCACCGGCTCGCTCAAAGGTCCCCCCTGCCGGGAATGTTCCATTAATGTTATTAAGACACCCAGCACGTACTTCCTTCCTTTCCTTATTTTATTTTTTTCATTTTTTACCCACTTTTTTTCGCTTACGCTCGGGAAAGCAGAAGCAGCTCACGGGCGCACACGATGACGATGAGTTTATTGTCAACCGTGGTGGTGTACGGCTGTGTGTGTTTGGTGCAGGACTCGCGAAGACTTTTCCTTGTCGCCTCGGTGCACTTATACAAAGGCTCGTGTCCTTTTTTTTCCTGCGTTGGCATTGAGTGCAACCCTTTGGTGTAAAACAGCATCCATTTGAGTGCTGAAATGTTCAATTTTTCAGCACTTGCATTAAAAATTTATATTTTTTGAATACATTTTTTCGTAATATTTTAGATGACTACAAAAAAAAATCAACTGTCTTAATTTCAAGACATTTGTCAAAAACAACACCTTTAAAGTTCACCTCGTTAAGGGTTACCTCCACCCATCGTTGGTGTGGTGTTCTCTGGTGTGCATTTTAAACCTTTTGCCAGCAAGCTCCGTGGCGCTTTGTTTGGGTTATTTTTTGGAACGACATGGTGGCTGCAAACCCCCCGTCCAAGAAGCGCTCAACGCACAACTTCTTCCTCGGGAATGCTTCAGCAACCCTTTTGCCTACCGCACCCGGTAGAAAGCGCTACCGGAAGGAAGCCCGAAGAAGAATCTGCTGTGAAGAGCGACCGGATCTGGAGCAGGATGATGATGGTGGAAGAAAAAAAGGATAACAGCAGCAGCCAAAGGACACACGTACACACATACACACTCACAGGACCTCGAGAGATGAAAACAAAAGGCACAAATAAATTAAATTATTCTTTACAGGCTGAGCAGAGGAGTGCGCTTTCGAATACGGAACGAGTTGGGGATTAGCTTAACTTGCTGGAGCTCGGGGAGGTAGCAGCAACAGTCTAGTCCTTGACGCAAGAGAGCAAGGACACGGAAGCTTTTCCAGGAATGGTTTAATACTTTTAGCTAATAAAAGATTATTCTTTAAGATTAAAAAAAATATATATCAAAATATTAACTACGGACACCTTTAGCAAAGATCGGCATCAATATCCCATTAAACAGTGATTCATGGGTCCCCCTTCAAACTTCCCAGCGAAAAGCTTTCATCACCGAAAGCTTACCACCCGCGGACCTTCATCACCACACCGTCCAAAATTACTTTCTATATCCTTGGAAAATATTCAACATTTTTCATCAAACATCGTAATCATTAATTTGAGGCTCGTTCACGCTTTCGTCCCCTTTCACCACTCCACCCTTCAGACCCAGGGAAGGAGCTTCTTCGCCAATCTTTTTCCATAAAGCTCATTAATCACAATAAAAAGCCAAACTCGCAGTCTCGCTTCCCGAAGATCCCCAGGCGCAACCGAGGTGGTGATGCTGACTTGGCGTAGACAAAAAAAAAATAACGTTGAAATGAGAAGGGAGAATCTTTAAAATTGAAAGCGAGATGAAAAACAGCTGGGTTTGATATTAAGATGAAATCAGTAGAAAATGTGCTTTTGATTAGGTTTGGATAAAATTTAATGCTTACTTTAAGCAGAGATGTGACATTGAACTTTTTTTTTACTTTTTGTGAATATTTATAAAAACAAATTGTGATATATTCTACATTTTCAAGAATTACGTTCATGATTTGAAATTCGCAATGTTTTCTCAATTTAACTCTTAATATTTTTTTTTATTCGGATTTTAAATTGATTATTAAAATTATTAAAATTATTATTGCAAAAATAACTAAAAAAGTCAAATTTAAATTGCAATCCATAATCATAATCATTACAATAAAAAAAAATGTTGTGACAAAATTTAAAGAAAAATCCATAAAGCGGCAGTTTTTGTAAATATTGCTCGGTTTGTCCTAGAGATCGTATCGAGATGCTCCGATTTGAATGAAACTTTTAGAGTTGTTTGTCTATACATGAGATGAACTCATGCCAAATATGAGCCCTCTACGACAAAGAAAAGTGGGGTTAAATGGGCATTGAAGTTTGATGTCCAAAAATTAATTAAATAATTTTTAAATCAAGATTAACATTTTAAAAGGGCCAAACATTGAATATTTCGCCCGATAAAAAAGCTATTCTTGATTAAACAAATTTCAAAATATTTTTTTCGAAAAGATTGGAAAATTTCACGATTTTTTCTTGTATTAACTCCAAATATTTTGCTCAAATCAAACTTTTGGTGGCTATATCTTGAAAACGGAGCACTTTATCAAAAAATCTGTGAAGTACTTTTCGATTGCAAATTCAATTTAGCATTAAAAAATAATGTCAAACTTGTTTTTGCATGAAACTTCGATTTTTTCCAAAAATCACTATTTTTTCAAAAAATCATAACTCGGCGGCAGAATTTTTGACAATGTTTCTCTATGGCTCAAAAGTTGCGGATTTTTGTCCCCTAAAACATATCAAAAAATCTCGAAAATGAAAAAAATACTAATTTTGTGAAATTGAGTTTTAGTTTGAAAAAAAGTTGATTAAAGAATCTGCAATTTTTTTCCGTGTACCTATTTTTTTCTCAATAGTCCTCAACAATACCTACAACTTTGCCGAAGACACCAAATTGATCAGAAAATTCACTCAAAAGTTACAGCTGTTTGAATATTTACATACCATTTTTGTATGGACAGCAGCCAAAATTGTATGGAGACTTGTATGGATGAACCAATCACACAAAATAGTTTATTTGGTCATAAGAAAGGCCCCCACAAAGTTTGAGCCAAATAAAAAAATACAAATAAAATCCATTTCCGGTTTTGGTAGAGAATTGCTCCATAGCTTTTGAAAATTACTGTGAAAAATTGATTTAAACCTTGCTATCTTTTTGCAACAGCCATCGCGAATTTAAAAAGGGGGCTAATTTTATGACACTGAGAAAACGTCACTGTTCACAAAAGAAACATTAACCAGCTGTCCAATAAATTGAGTCAAAAACAGAAAAAAATTAAATAAAAAAAATTAATCAGCATTTGAAATAGTAGTTTATGCAACAAGTTGCGAAAAGAGGATTTTTCAGCACGAGTCGTCCATTTATCCACCGAGGTTCACCGAGTTGGATAAATACGAAGAGTGCTGAAAAAATCAAGTTTTGCAACAAGTTCCATAAAACATTTTTTGCAATTCCAAAAAACACACACTGATTGAAATTTTATGTCAAATTTTCATGTATTTTGTCAATAAATCGTTTAAATAAAAAAAATGTTCAAAGGTGTTACTTTTCGAAACAAGTGCTGAAAAAATCAATTTTTCAGCACCCATTTGAGTGCTGAAAAGTAGAACTTTTCAGCATTTATTTTGAAAAGTGTTGCTATACGATTCTGTTATTTTTGGTACAGAAAAGTAGGCTATTTCGTCGTTCAAGAATGACAGGAAAAGTAAGTAGTTTCACGACGGAATTGCAAAAACTACTATTTTGCAATTTCGTCGTGGAACAATTTAAATTTTCCTGACATTTTTGAACGACGTAATGGCCTACTTTTCTTGACCAACAATAATAGATTGGAAAATTTATACAATTCAATATCACTGCTGAAAATTTCTACTTTTCACTGAACACTGAAATGGTTGAACTTTTCAGCACTTGTATCGAAAAGTAATATTTTAAAATATATTTTTTTTATTTGAACAGTGAACTAACTCAAAGCTTGGATGTTTGACATAAAATTCCATTCAAGTATCGTTTTTCGGATTTGCTTAAATTGTGGTAAGCAACTCGTTTCAAAAATTGATCTTTTCAATATTCTTTTTGCAATTTGTTTCATTAACTATTATTTTGCAAGAGTGCATATCCATCGTGAAGTATTTTTAAATTGCATACAACTGAACTTTTTTTTTTCACCTTTTTTGGGAATTCAACATTAAGTAAAAAGACGGTTGAAAATAGTTTTTAACGTTTATCCTTCCCCTCTCCCACACTTCTTCAAAATTAACTTTAAATTACAGGACGCATTTTCTATGAACATTTTCCTGAATGCCTGAGCGTTATTGCAAATATTTGGAATATTTATGAAATTCTTATGTACAATATCGCAAAAGGTGCTTAGATTTTTTGGAAACTTATGATTGGTAAAAACACTTCTATAAATCATGTGTTGAAATAATGGCTTATAAATCAAATTTGTATATTTTTTTTCTAATTTACGTTTTCAACATATTTTAAATTAATAAAATTAAAAATATACAAGAAGAAAAGAAAAAAGAAGTAAAAGAGTATACATTCAAATTTTTCACCAACTACTCAAATCTGATCAGGAAAATAGAACAGAATAGTTATTAATTAACTGCTCTTTAAATTTCTTTTTAATTCTAATTTTAGAGTCGTTTTTTAAGGTCGTTATTTCGTTAAACAATGTTTGCAATTTAACTTTTAAAATTTGAATGAAATATTTCTGAAAATACTAAACGTTTATGTCTGGCTACCAAAAATGGTGTTAGATTTTGTGTCATAAAAAAGTGTAATTTAACATAAAATTTCGTTGAATTTTTCACATATTTACTAAGTTTATGATTGAAATTATAAAAAAGCAATATTTAACATACCATTTTTTTCAAAACTTCAAAATTCCAAGTTTTTCTTTGTTACTTTATTTCCATATTCCTTAAAAACATTTGTGGTACCCATGAATTTACCTTTTAAAACATAAAAAAATAATTATAATTTGTTCCTTTGCAGGCAACAATTCAATTTATATTCTTAATTGCGATACTAAAAGTTTTGTTTTTGAGTGTAACTTAAATAATTGGTTCTTGAAATTATTAGTTTTGAAAAGAAAAGACATAAATTTAAACCACAGTTAATTTTAAACTTTTTTTTTTTTCAAGGGAAACAAAAATCAATATTGAGCAATTATCTACAAAATCGATCAATTTCATCCATTTTTATTATTTGTTATTTTTATTTGGCTCAAACTTTGTGGGGGCCCAGAAGCTATTTTGTGTGACTTTTGAGAAAAAATAGGTACACGGAAAAAAAAAATTGCAGATTTTTTTATCAACATTATTTTCACTAAAACTCAATTTCCCAAAATACATATTTTTTGATTTTCGAGATTTTTTGATATGTTTAAGGGGACAAAAATCCGCAACTTTTGAGCCATAGAGAAACATGGTCAAACAATTTTCCGCCGAGTTATGAATTTTTGAAAAAATAGTGATTTTTGGAAAAAAAATTAAGTTTCATGCAAAAACAAGTTTGAAATTATTTTTTAATGCAAAATTGAATTTGCAATCGAAAAGTACTCTACAGATTTTTTGATAAAGGGCTCCGTTTTCAAGATATAGCCTCCAAAAGTTTGATTTTAGCGAAATATTTGCAGTTTTTCAATTTTTAAAAATAGTGACCATGAGTAACCATTTCTAAAAGTTTTTTTTTTGAAAAGTTCAGAAAATTTGCTATAAAATTGTCTAAGAGACATTGAAGATTGGACCTCGGGTTGCTGAGATAGAGCCGCTTTAAGAAAAAGAAACACGAAAATTGAAGTTTTCTAAATCTCACCAAAACAACCCACCTTTTTCTAATGACGATATCTCAGCAATTAATGGTCCGATTTTCAATGTTAATATGTGAAGCATTCGTGAAATTTTCCGATCTCTTCGAAAAAAATATTTTGAAAATTTTGAAATCTAGACTAACATTTTAAAAGGGCCAAATATTGAATATTACGCCCATTTAAAATGCTAGTCTTGATTTAAAAAAATCAAAATATTTTTTTCGAAAAGATCGGAAAATTTCACGAATGTTTCATGTATTAACATTGAAAATCGGACCATTAATTGCTGAGATATCGTCATTAGAAAAAGGTGGGTTGTTTTGGTGAGATTTAGAAAACTTCAATTTTCGTGTTTCCTTTTCTTAAAGCGGCTCTATCTCAGCAATCCGAGGTCCAATCTTTAATGTCTCTTAGACAATTTTTTAGCAAATTTTCTGAACTTTTCAAAAAAAAAAATTTTAGAAATGGTCACTATTTTTAAAAATTGAAAAACTGCAAATATTTCGCTTAAATCAAACTTTCGGTGGCTAAATCTTGAAAACGGAGCCCTTTATCAAAAAATCTATAGAGTACTTTTCGATTGCAAATTCAATTTTGCATTAAAAAGTAATGTCAAACTTGTTTTTGCATAAAACTTCGATTTTTTCCAAAAATCATTATTTTTTTCAAAAATTAATAACTCGGCGGCAGATTTTTTGACCATGTTTCTCTATAGCTCAAAAGTTGCGGATTTTTGTCCCCTAAAACATATCAAAAAATCTCAAAAATAAAAAAATACGTATTTTGGGAAATTGAGTTTAAGTGAAAAAAAATGATAAAAAAATCTGCAATTTTTTTTTCGTGTATCTATTTTTTTCTTAAAAGTCCTCAACAATACCTACAACTTTGCCGAAGACACCAAATTGATCAGAAAATCCACTCAAAAGTTACAGCTGTTTGAATATTTACATACCTTTTTTTTAATGACAGCGTCCAAAATTGTATGGAGACTTGTATGGGTTAACCAATGACACAAAATAGCATATTTGGTCATAGGGAAGGCCCCTATAAAGTTTGAGCCAAATTAAAAAAAATCCATTTCTGGTTTTGGTAGAGAATTACTCTCTTTAGAATAACGGTTCACATCGACGAGCTCCCATATTTGAGAAAAAGTGGGAATTTCACCGGAAACTCCTCTTTTTTCTTGAGCTTGAAAGTACAGGAGTTATTGTCACATTTTAGTACGAGAATTGTTGAAAAACGACCATGAATTTTCATTTCTGTTTCGCTTTCTAGACTTAAATAAAAAAATGTTTCATATTTAATTAAAAAAATTTTGAAGCTTGATTTCTAGGAAAATAGGGTTCAAATTCTCAACTCAATGAAATCATCACCATCGACTCACGAAACCTTCCCAGCGATCAAAAACCACCAATTAGTGCGACCTCCTTCAAAATAATCCAAAGTAGCAAAATGTAGCCTAATTACGTGAGCCTCGTAAAAAGGAACTTCAAGTTAGTACGTCGAAACTTGCCCGCGAGAGAAAAAAGGTGACTTTCCACTCAAACGCGCGCGTCGTCTTTCCCACGGACCTCCGAAATGATTTGGGTCAAACACATACACACCACCATCATCGTCATCATCACGGTCTCCAACGTCTCTTTAAAAGGGGGAAACTTTTTCCCACGCCCCCCTCCAGCCAGCTTTTCCAACCCCTTATGTCTTGTTTAAAAAAAATATTTCCTGCGGCGAGCCGCAGGTGCTGGAAAGACATGGTGGGGTGGCAAACTGAAAAATTAAACTTTTCAGCAATCAAATGGATTGTGAAAAGTACTTTTCAGAACTGACATTTTTGGCAGGAAAAGTAAGCAATTTCACAAAGGAATTACAAAAAAAAATCTTAAAACAATTTAGTACCACCCTCAGTACGGTGGCGGTTTCCCACGACAGAAGTGGCCATCGCCGTCGCGTATCATCGTGGGTCAATCTTGTGCTGAAAGGGGGTGAAAACCCCGGGCGAGGAGGTGGATACGAAATTAATTAAGATTCAGGGGGCCCCTCGGAGATGGTTCGCTTTTCCTCGGCAGCGTCAATCCTCGTCGGGGGATGGCCACAAAACTCAGGGAAGTGGCCACGGATGAAGCCATAAACAGTGCGGCAGGGTGACGAGGTGTGGTACGGAGGGGTAGGCAGTTTGGGTTCCGGTTTTGTGACTTAATATTTTATCTTTGGATGAGCCTTTTAATTTGGTTGCTCTCAAGGCGGGTCAAGATTTAAGGTAATCGATGCGGTTGGGTGATACCGGCGAGAACGCTGTTGACAGATTGTAGAACGAAAGTGTGGTTCTTTGGGTGGTAGATGGGAAGTGATTGATGAGAGGTAATTATGTAGATATTGTTGTCTTAAAAGTGAGTTCCTTAGAATCAATTTGATATTGACAAAAATAAAAAAGAAACAAATTTTTTTAACAGAAAGCCTTTTTGCATCATAAGTTCGTTTATAAAAAAAATATTTTTTATGGTGGCAATCAAAATGTTCATAAATAATTAAAATATTTCAAAGTTACACATTGTTTAGCTTTGGCTAAAGTTGGCCGTAACAAATTTAACAGCTGATAATTTTAAAAATAAGATCAGAAATAACAATTTTATTTAACTATGTGAAATAAATTTGCATTTTAGTTAAAAAGGCAAAACTAAGGCTACTGATTTTGCACAGAATAGTCAACCAAACAAAACGTGATTGTTATTGATTGCAATGCAAGCTCTCGTTATTTTTATTTATTCAAGGTCAAACGGTAAAACGCGTTTTTTTTTCGGAACGTCAAAAAGCAATAAACGACAAGATAGCACGACAGCATCGAAATGTCATTTCAAAGGGCACTTTCATGCCAAAATTTTTAATGTATGCCTAATGGCATCCTTTTATTTGTTTATGATTTCAGCATAATTATTCAAGACTTTTTTTTTATGGTTTTTAATGACTTTTTAAATTCACTTCTCAAAATTAAAATAGTGTCACTTTCAAGCAAGCTTTTAAAAAATGTTAATTAAATTTGCACAGTAACTTTTCATACATTTTAACCATGGTTAGTTTTAAAAAGATTTAACAACTTTTTTACGAAACTTTTGCTGCTCTATTTTTATTTCACTCATATCATTATCATTTGCCAAGTAAGTGTTTTATTTTATTCCTATTTTGTGAGTACTTTCACTGTGATAGTATCATATTTTGATCATTGAAATATTCTTATTAGTTTGAAAGCTGAAAACAATAATAAATCAAATCAATATCAAATATCTATCAGCTATTAGATTAGATTATTTTTTTCATGATAGCTTAGAATTTTTATCTCATAGTGTCAACATTCAAATGAAAAGATTGTTTTAAAATGCATTGTATACTAGTTCAGTTGTTCTGCAATCGATAATTTTCAACAAATGTAAGATTTTACGCAAACAAAAAAATACAGCAATACACATCGAAATTCACATAAATTTAAAAAAAAAAAATTAATACACCCAAACAAAAAACATAAAAATGATTCAATGATGAAAATGCATTCTGAATTGATTTCAGCTGATTTCACTTGAATTTTCGCTGAAACTTTGAAGCTTTTTGATTTCGTTTTGCCCCTAGAAGAAAAAATCTCCAAAAAGATGCTCCCTTTAAATGTTCGACAACTAAGAATTTCCATGCGAATGGGACATCTCTCAATAGAATCACATTTTGGCCGTCTCAAATATTTGACAAAAAAAAGCTATTTATGCCCTTTCTCTTCATTTGTTCAGATTCAATAAAAATATATGTGTAGATTTGGCAAATCTTGAAATATTTTACAGTTGATTTTTTGGTGCAATTTTCCCTTCTTTTTTGATAAAGTTCAACATCTGTACATTTTTCCTTTGTTGATTTATTGCCATTAATTTATTTTTGCAATTCCCTTTCTTTAATTTAAAATTCAACATAATAAAGGAAAAATTGTATAAAACATAGCTTAGGAAAGAACATAAAAAACGCAATTTTCAAATATTTGAAGAATGGCAAATGTACATATTTTGAGGATTGTTATCCGAGCATTCGTTGGAGAAGGTTGTCTGATTCAACATGACTCGTCGCGTCCCGGCGCAAAACGCCGGCAATATCGCCCTACCTGCGGCTCAAGCAGGCAAAAAAGTGGGAATTTCCAAAAGGAAGGTTGAGGCCTCAACTGATGGCCAAAAACCGGGGATTTCCAAAAGGAAGGTGCTTTTGGAAGTTACATCGAACAGCAAAAAGACGAAAAAGAGCGACGGTACTGTACCGATGGACGAGGAGGAGGAGAACTCTTCGTCGCACGAGGAGCAGCTTTTGAAGAACAACAAGTTCGCTGGACTGCCTGACGAGGACCAGGTAGCGAAAGCAAAGGAGAATGAAGTGAAACAGCGAAAGGAGAAACTGCCTCCTTTTTATGTACGGCAATCAGCAGCAACGATCGACTTTCGAGCGGGGCTGGTTGAACTCATCAAGTCTGGGAAAGTCCAAGGCAACATTCGTCTGTGTCAGGACGGATTTAAGGTGCTGGTGCAATCCAGGCAGCACTATCAACTGGTCAAGGAATACTTGACCGAAAACGAGGCGGAGTACTTTACCCATGATGTCGCCATGGATAAGCCGTACAAAATCGTCGTCAGAGGTCTGTACGACATGCCAGTGGAGGAATTAGCTGCCGAGCTAAAAGTTTTGAAACTGGATGTGTTGGCCGTGCACAAAATGAGCCGACGCAACAAAGACATCAAGTACCGTGACCAGCTCTACCTGCTGCATTTGGCTAAGGGATCGACGACGCTTCCTGAGCTGAAGGCAATCCGAGCGGTTTTCAACATTATCGTGTCGTGGGAGCGATACCGACCAGTGCACCGTGACGTCACACAATGCTTCAACTGCCTGGGTTTCGGGCACGGAGGTAAGAACTGCCACCTGAAGCGTCGTTGCGCCAAATGTGGTACCGATGCGCACATCACATCCCAGTGCATCCAAGATTCGCTGGTAAAGTGCCTCAACTGCAACGGTGAGCACTCGTCAACCGACCGAAAGTGCCCCAAGAGAGCTGAGTTCGTGAAAATTCGGCAGCAAGCATCGACGAAGAATCAGCCTCAGCGTCGTAGAACTCCTCCAGCCCTGGTGGAGCAAAACTTTCCACCTCTTCAACCGCGACGCCAGGTCCCGAACTTGGCACCGTTGCCGTTGGATCCCAGGAAGAGAGCTGAGATGAATCAACCGCGGCCGGGTTCCAGCCAGGAGCCGAGACCGTCACCACCGGGCTTCAGCCAGGAGCCAAGACCAACCCAAGAACCAGCAGTTGAGGAAAATGGTAATGATCTTTACACCTCAACCGAACTCCTCAATATTTTCCAACAGATGTCCGCTGCACTGCGTGGATGCAAAACCAAGACCCAGCAGATTGAAGTGCTGACCTCGTTCGTCATCCAGTATGGATCGTAGGTCCCTCAAGATGCTGAATTGGAACGCTTGCTCCATTAGGAGGAAGAACTTAGAGCTGGTGGATTTTCTTCGCGAGAAGGAGATCGACGTAGCTGCCATCACGGAAACTCATCTGAAGCCCGGTGAAAAAGTTTATCTGCAAAACTACAAGATCGCGACGCAGCTCGACAGGACCACTTCTGGAGGAGGAGGTGTGCTTGTCGCTGTTCATCGTGATCTCAAGCCACGCCGGCTGCCACACTTCAAGCTGGACATCATCGAGGCCGTTGGGGTGGAAATTCCCACTTCGGTTGGCCCAGTACTCTTCATTGCTGCATACTGCCCACGTCAGGTGAATGCCAGAGATGGTTCAGCAGCAAAACTGAAGAGCGATATCCAGAAGCTGACACGGCGGAGCGCAAAGTACTTCATCGCTGGTGACCTCAACGCGAAGCATGAAGTTTGGGGCAACAGCAGGAGGAATCGGAACGGAGTGATTCTGCACAACGATCTGCAAAACGGATACTACAACGTTGTGAGTCCAGATCGTCCAACGAGGGTGGCTCGGTCTGGAAATCACTCAATCATCGACTTCTTCATTACCAATATGGCTGAGAACGTGGCTCATCCTGAGGTGTTTGAAGAGCTGAGTTCTGATCACTATCCGGTGGTTGTGGAGGTTGGAGCTTCCGTTACTCCGCAGCGGCAACCAACCCGGAAAGATTACCACAACGTTGACTGGCAGCAGTTTCAGCAAGTGGTCGACAGCAACATCGACTATGATCAACACCCGGAAACTTCTGCCGATATTGATCGTTCGCTGGAGGTGATCCAGCAGGCTATCAACCAAGCAGAGGCTGCCAACGTTCGGGAGGTTCCTGTTAATTTTAAGGTAACTGATATTGACGTAGATACTAAACACTTGATTAGACTTAGGAATGTTTATAGGAGACAATATCAACGGACTGGGGACTATGACAAAAAGATTTCAGTGAACAATTTGAATAAAATCATACAAGACCGACTTGACAATATCAGAAATCAAGAATTTTCAAAACATGTAAGCCAGCTTGGGAATTATTCAAAACCATTTTGGAAACTTTCTAAAGTTCTTAAAAACAAACCAAAGCCTATTCCTCCTCTTATTGTTGAGGATTCTCCCTTGATTACATCCGAGGAAAAGGCAAATGCACTTGGGCTTCATTTTGTTAGTTCTCATAATCTTGGCGCTTCCATGACCAGCCGTAAAGAAACATCAGTTGCCAATAGTATTTCAACAATTAATAACTCTACCTTTGAATTTCCTGCAGATTCCCATGTTTCTGGTGAGGAAGTCAAAGTTGCAGTAAAACAAATGAAAAATATGAAAGCTCCTGGCTTTGATAACATTTTTAATCTAGTGTTGAAAAAACAGAGTGATCAGTTCTTTCAACATCTAGCCAATATTTTCAATAAATGTTTGCAACTTGGTTACTTCCCCACCAATTGGAAACTGGGCAAAGTCATACCAATTTTGAAGCCTCAAAAAGATCCAACATCGCCAACAAGTTATCGTCCCATTAGTCTTTTGAGTAGTTTGTCCAAACTCTTTGAGAAGGTCATCTATTCAAGGCTTTTGGATTTTACCAACGATAATAATATAATTTTGAACGAGCAGTTTGGCTTCCGAAAGGGACATAATACTGCTCATCAGCTTACGAGAGTAACCAAAATCATCAAGCAGAACAAGCTTGAGTCTAAATCAACTGCTATGGCTTTGTTGGATGTTGAGAAGGCTTTTGACAATGTTTGGCATGATGGTTTGATACATAAACTGTATTTGTACGGTTTTCCAATGTATCTTATCAAAATTATCCAGCACTATCTTTCGGAGAGATCGTTCAGGGTTTTTCTGAATGGGATTGCTTCTGGATTATTCAACATTGATGCTGGGGTTCCCCAAGGAAGTATTCTTGGCCCACTTCTGTACAATATTTTTACATCTGATTTGCCTACTCTTCCTGGTAATGGTGTGTTGTCACTTTTTGCTGATGACACTGCCGTTATTTATAAGGGTAAAATAACCAGATATTTAGTTGGTCGTCTTCAGAAGGGTCTTGACGTTCTTTCCGAATACTTTGGCGACTGGAAAATTCGTATAAATGCAGCAAAAACTCAAACCATCATTTTTCCTCTTTCCAAATCGGCCAGATTTGTCCCAAAGGATGATGTTTTGATTAAAATGAATGATGTTTCGATACCCTGGTCAAAGGAAGTTGTCTATTTAGGTCTCATACTTGACTCGAAACTTTTGTTTCGGCAGCATGTAGACAAAATATTGAACAAGTGCAGCATTCTTATCAGGTGCTTGTACCCTTTAATTAACAGAAAATCAAAGCTTTCTTTGAAAAATAAGCTAGCAGTTTACAAACAAATAATTTACCCCGTTATTGAGTATGCAGTACCTGTTTGGGAGTGTTGCGCTAGAACTCATAAATTGAAGCTCCAGCGTGTCCAAAACAAGGTACTCAAAATGGTTTTGAATGTTCCTGGCTGGACAAGATCAAGTGAGGTTCATGAATTA
The DNA here is from genome assembly GCF_016801865.2 of Culex pipiens pallens. Classification (NCBI taxonomy): domain Eukaryota; kingdom Metazoa; phylum Arthropoda; class Insecta; order Diptera; family Culicidae; genus Culex; species Culex pipiens. The sequence continues at coordinate 265,576 of NW_026292828.1, forward strand.
GCAGAAGTAAAAATGTTGGATCAGAAGATTCAAGAAAAATGTTTGAAATTCAGGGAAAAATGTGCTATTTCTGAATACCCCTTGATTCAAGGATTGGTTTAGTTTATTGTAAGTTTAAGTTAGTTTTAGGTTAGGGTAATGTTTTCTTAACATTTTTTTTTCCTCATTGTACCTAGTGTTACAAAAATGATAAATCATATACTTTTAAAGTTATGAAAATGAACAGTGTTTAAATCACGAAAAGCAAATTAAAGCTGAAGAGCCACAGCTGACCACTTATTATGTAAACCAAATGTAATTATTATAAGAAAGATTCAATAAAGTATATTTAATTCAAAAAAAAAAAAAAATACATATTTTGAGAAATTGTCTCTACTAACACCTAAGCAACATTTTTAAACCAACTAGCAACCACCAAGTTTTTTTCGGGTTTTATAGTAGCATCTTGTTTGCCTAGTAGCATTATTTCAGCAGCTTATGATAAGTTTCTGATAATGTTTTATGCATCAGACATAAAACCTGGAGAAAATGAAATCCGACTGGCTTTTCAATAAGGTTTTATGAATGTTTTAATAGATGCTTAAAAACCAGATTGCATTTAACGCAGCCAAATAGCAATGCATAAATATGGCGCTAAACGCGTATTCTGATTGAATATGATTGGCCGCCATCTTGGCAGAAAAAAATATAAAAAGCAGAAATTTTATTGATATTTGATGAAAACACATATTTATACTTAATTTCGGATTTAATTAGCAATTAATTTGAACATTTTGTAAAAAGAATGACAATCATTTTTTTGCATTAAAAACTGTAATTACCAAAGAATTATTTTTGATGAAGCGAATTGATTTTTTTGGCTCTATCTCCCCCATATTTACCATTAAAATTTCATCCGCAGATAAATTTGAGCCACCAATTGCGAAAAATAAGCTTTCAAATTACTTTAATTGCCTCAAATATCTAATATTTATTACTGTCCTTTTTGTAAACCATCACCATTATATCATTTGGCAAAAAGAAGACTTATTTTTTGACAAAATAAAACCTTTTTGGCATATGACGTTTGAAGACGTATGAAACGTCATTTTTCCATTACTCCTGACTAGGTTTAAACAAAGGTTTTATCAAGGCATTGAGGAGCTTGTTAGGATTCAGTTGTAAAGCCTTGAACTCCTACACTGAAATAAAAACTAACTTAATCCACCTATGTGGTTGATGCCTTCCTCACTTTTCACCAAAAATGGGTATATCATTTTTCATGGGTTTCATCATTTTTTTAGATCCAGAAAAAAAGAACACAATGTATAACTTATGTGGTAATAACTCGAGACAGCGTTGTCAGTTCTTCAATGCTTTGGACTCACTGGAAAGTCCTTTCAATTACCTAACCAACGATGGGTTGGGTGATGGATCCGGACATCGTTGACATACATTTAAGTGAGATCCGGCTTCAAAAAAGTACATAAATATCACTTAAGTGGTCATAACTCGAGACAGGGTTGCCAGATCTTCAATGTCTTGGACTCATTGGAAAGGCCTTTCAATTACCTAACCAACAATGGGTCATATGATGGATCCGGACATAGTTTACATACATTTAAGTGTGATCCGGCTTCAAAAAAGTACATAAATATCACTTAAGTGGTCATAACTCGAGATAGGGTTGCCAGATCTTCAATGTCTTGGACTCATTGGAAAGGCCTTTCAATTACCTAACCAACAATGGGTCATATGATGGATCCGGACATAGTTTACATACATTTAAGTGTGATCCGGCTTCAAAAAAGTACATAAGAGCAATTCTCTACGAAATCGGTCTTTTTTCTTCAATTTTAATTTTTGTATTTTTTAATCCGGCTGAAACTTTTTTGGTGCCTTCGGTATGCCCAAAGAAGCCATTTTGCATCATTAGTTTGTCCATATAATTTTCCATACAAATTCGGCAGCTGTCCATACAAAAATGATGTATGAAAATTCAAAAATCTGTATCTTTTGAAGGAATTTTTTGATCGATTTGGTGTCTTCGGCAAAGTTGTAGGTATGGATACGGACTACACTGGAAAAAATAATACACGGTAAAAAAAAATTTGGTGATTTTTTTATTTAACTTTTTATCACTAAAACTTGATTTACAAAAAAACACTATTTTTAATTTTTTTTATTTTTTGATATGTTTTAGAAGACATAAAATGCCAACTTTTCAGAAATTTCCAGGTTGTGCAAAAAATCACTGACCGAGTTATGAATTTTTTAATCAATACTGATTTTTTCAAAAAATCGAAATTTTGGTCGTAAAAATTTTTCAACTTCATTTTTCGATGTAAAATCAAATTTGCAATCAAAAAGTACTTTACTAAAATTTTGATAAAGTGCACCGTTTTCAAGTTATAGCCATATTTAAGTGACTTTTTTGAAAATAGTCGCAGTTTTTCATTTTTTTAAATTAGTGCACATGTTTGCCCAGTTTTGAAAAAAATATTTTTGAAAAGCTGAGAAAATTCTCTATATTTTGCTTATTCGGACTATGTTGATACGACCTTTAGTTGCTGAGATATTGCAATGCAAAGGTTTAAAAACAGGAAAATTGATGTTTTCTAAGTTTCACCCAAACAACCCACCATTTTCTATCGTCAATATCTCAGCAACTAATGGTCCGATTTTCAATGTTAATATATGAAACAATTGTGAAATTTTCCGATCTTTTCGAAAAAAATATTTTTGGAATTTTCAAATCAAGACAAACATTTTAAAAGGGCGTAATATTGAATGTTTGGCCTTTGTGAAATGTTAGTCTTGATTTGAAAATTCCAAAAATATTTTTTTCGAAGAGATCGGAAAATTTCACAAATGTTTCATATATTAACATTGAAAATCGGACCATTAGTTGCTGAGATATTGACGATAGAAAATGGTGGGTTGTTTGGGTGAAACTTAGAAAACATCAATTTTCCTGTTTTTAAACCTTTGCATTGCAATATCTCAGCAACTAAAGGTCGTATCAACAAAGTCCGAATAAGCAAAATATAGAGAATTTTCTCAGCTTTTCAAAAATATTTTTTTCAAAACTGGGCAAACATGTGCACTAATTTAAAAAAATGAAAAACTGCGACTATTTTCAAAAAAGTCACTTAAATATGGCTATAACTTGAAAACGGTGCACTTTATCAAAATTTCAGTAAAGTACTTTTTGATTGCAAATTTGATTTTACATCGAAAAATGAAGTTGAAAAATTTTTACGACCAAAATTTCGATTTTTTGAAAAAATCAGTATTGATTAAAAAATTCATAACTCGGTCAGTGATTTTTTGCACAACCTGGAAATTTCTGAAAAGTTGGCATTTTATGCCTTCTAAAACATATCAAAAAATAAAAAAAATTAAAAATAGTGTTTTTTTGTAAATCAAGTTTTAGTGATAAAAAGTTAAATAAAAAAATCACCAAATTTTTTTTACCGTGTATTATTTTTTTCCAGTGTAGTCCGTATCCATACCTACAACTTTGCCGAAGACACCAAATCGATCAAAAAATTCCTTCAAAAGATACAGATTTTTGAATTTTCATACATCATTTTTGTATGGACAGCTGCCGAATTTGTATGGAAAATTATATGGACAAACTAATGATGCAAAATGGCTTCTTTGGGCATACCGAAGGCACCAAAAAAGTTTCAGTCGGATTAAAAAATACAAAAAAAATCGAATGACCGAAATCCTAGAGAACTGCTCATAAATATCACTTAAGTGGTCATAACTCGAGATAGGGTTGCCAGATCTTCAATGTCTTGGACTCATTGGAAAGGCCTTTCAATTACCTAACCAACGATGGGTCAGATGATGGATCCGGACATAGTTTACATACATTTATGTGAGATCCGGCTTCAAAAAAGTACATAAATATCACTTAAGTGGTCATAACTCGAGACAGGGTTGTCAGATCTTCAATGTTTTGTACTCATTGGAAAGGGATTACAATTACCTAACCAACGATGGGTCAGATGATGGATCCGAACATAGTTTACATACATTTAAGTGAGATCCGGCTTCAAAAATAAAAAAAAATAATAAAAAAAGGTACATAAATATCATTTAAGTGGTCATAACTCGAGACAGGGATGCCAGATCTTCAATGTCTTGGACTCATTGGAAAGGCCTTTCAATTACCTAACCGACGATGGGTCAGATGATGGATCCGGACATAGTTTACATACATTTAAGTGAGATCCGGCTTCAAAAATAAAAATAAAAATAATAAAAAAAGGTACATAAATATCACTTAAGTGGTCATAACTCGAGACAGGGTTGCCAGATCTTCAATGTCTTGGACTCATTGGAAAGGCCTTTCAATTACCTAACCAACAATGGGTCATATGATGGATCCGGACATAGTTTACATACATTTAAGTGTGATCCGGCTTCAAAAAAGTACATAAATATCACTTAAGTGGTCATAACTCGAGATAGGGTTGCCAGATCTTCAATGTCTTGGACTCATTGGAAAGGCCTTTCAATTACCTAACCAACGATGGGTCAGATGATGGATCCGGACATAGTTTACATACATTTATGTGAGATCCGGCTTCAAAAAAGTACATAAATATCACTTAAGTGGTCATAACTCGAGACAGGGTTGTCAGATCTTCAATGTTTTGTACTCATTGGAAAGGGATTACAATTACCTAACCAACGATGGGTCAGATGATGGATCCGAACATAGTTTACATACATTTAAGTGAGATCCGGCTTCAAAAATAAAAAAAAAATAATAAAAAAAGGTACATAAATATCATTTAAGTGGTCATAACTCGAGACAGGGATGCCAGATCTTCAATGTCTTGGACTCATTGGAAAGGCCTTTCAATTACCTAACCGACGATGGGTCAGATGATGGATCCGGACATAGTTTACATACATTTAAGTGAGATCCGGCTTCAAAAATAAAAATAAAAATAATAAAAAAAGGTACATAAATATCACTTAAGTGGTCATAACTCGAGACAGGGTTGCCAGATCTTCAATGTCTTGGACTCATTGGAAAGGCCTTTCAATTACCTAACCAACAATGGGTCATATGATGGATCCGGACATAGTTTACATACATTTAAGTGTGATCCGGCTTCAAAAAAGTACATAAATATCACTTAAGTGGTCATAACTCGAGACAGGGTTGTCAGATCTTCAATGTTTTGTACTCATTGGAAAGGGATTACAATTACCTAACCAACGATGGGTCAGATGATGGATCCGAACATAGTTTACATACATTTAAGTGAGATCCGGCTTCAAAAATAAAAAAAAAATAATAAAAAAAGGTACATAAATATCATTTAAGTGGTCATAACTCGAGACAGGGATGCCAGATCTTCAATGTCTTGGACTCATTGGAAAGGCCTTTCAATTACCTAACCAACAATGGGTCAGATGATGGATCCGGACATAGTTTACATACATTTAAGTGAGATCCGGCTTCAAAAAAGTACATAAATATCACTTAAGTGGTCATAACTCGAGGCAGGGTTGCCAGATCTTCAATGTTTTGGACTCATTGGAAAGGCCTTTCAATTACCTAACCAACAATGGGTCATATGATGGATCCGGACATAGTTTACATACATTTAAGTGTGATCCGGCTTCAAAAAAGTACATAAATATCACTTAAGTGGTCATAACTCGAGATAGGGTTGCCAGATCTTCAATGTCTTGGACTCATTGGAAAGGCCTTTCAATTACCTAACCAACGATGGGTCAGATGATGGATCCGGACATAGTTTACATACATTTATGTGAGATCCGGCTTCAAAAAAGTACATAAATATCACTTAAGTGGTCATAACTCGAGACAGGGTTGTCAGATCTTCAATGTTTTGTACTCATTGGAAAGGCCTTTCAATTACCTAACCAACGATGGGTCAGATGATGGATCCGAACATAGTTTACATACATTTAAGTGAGATCCGGCTTCAAAAATAAAAAAAAAATAATAAAAAAAGGTACATAAATATCATTTAAGTGGTCATAACTCGAGACAGGGATAACAGATCTTCAATGTCTTGGACTCATTGGAAAGGCCTTTCAATTACCTAACCGACGATGGGTCAGATGATGGATCCGGACATAGTTTACATACATTTAAGTGAGATCCGGCTTCAAAAATAAAAATAAAAATAATAAAAAAAGGTACATACATATCACTTAAGTGGTCATAACTCGAGACAGGGTTGCCAGATCTTCAATGTCTTGGACTCATTGGAAAGGCCTTTCAATTACCTAACCAACAATGGGTCATATGATGGATCCGGACATAGTTTACATACATTTAAGTGTGATCCGGCTTCAAAAAAGTACATAAATATCACTTAAGTGGTCATAACTCGAGATAGGGTTGCCAGATCTTCAATGTCTTGGACTCATTGGAAAGGCCTTTCAATTACCTAACCAACAATGGGTCATATGATGGATCCGGACATAGTTTACATACATTTAAGTGTGATCCGGCTTCAAAAAAGTACATAAATATCACTTAAGTGGTCATAACTCGAGATAGGGTTGCCAGATCTTCAATGTCTTGGACTCATTGGAAAGGCCTTTCAATTACCTAACCAACGATGGGTCAGATGATGGATCCGGACATAGTTTACATACATTTATGTGAGATCCGGCTTCAAAAAAGTACATAAATATCACTTAAGTGGTCATAACTCGAGACAGGGTTGTCAGATCTTCAATGTTTTGTACTCATTGGAAAGGCCTTTCAATTACCTAACCAACGATGGGTCAGATGATGGATCCGAACATAGTTTACATACATTTAAGTGAGATCCGGCTTCAAAAATAAAAAAAAAATAATAAAAAAAGGTACATAAATATCATTTAAGTGGTCATAACTCGAGACAGGGATGCCAGATCTTCAATGTCTTGGACTCATTGGAAAGGCCTTTCAATTACCTAACCGACGATGGGTCAGATGATGGATCCGGACATAGTTTACATACATTTAAGTGAGATCCGGCTTCAAAAATAAAAATAAAAATAATAAAAAAAGGTACATAAATATCACTTAAGTGGTCATAACTCGAGACAGGGTTGCCAGATCTTCAATGTCTTGGACTCATTGGAAAGGCCTTTCAATTACCTAACCAACAATGGGTCAGATGATGGATCCGGACATAGTTTACATACATTTAAGTGAGATCCGGCTTCAAAAAAGTACATAAATATCACTTAAGTGGTCATAACTCGAGGCAGGGTTGCCAGATCTTCAATGTTTTGGACTCATTGGAAAGGCCTTTCAATTACCTAACCAACAATGGGTCATATGATGGATCCGGACATAGTTTACATACATTTAAGTGTGATCCGGCTTCAAAAAAGTACATAAATATCACTTAAGTGGTCATAACTCGAGATAGGGTTGCCAGATCTTCAATGTCTTGGACTCATTGGAAAGGCCTTTCAATTACCTAACCAAAGATGGGTCAGATGATGGATCCGGACATAGTTTACATACATTTATGTGAGATCCGGCTTAAGAAAAGTACATAAATATCACTTAAGTGGTCATAACTCGAGACAGGGTTGTCAGATCTTCAATGTTTTGTACTCATTGGAAAGGCCTTTCAATTACCTAACCAACGATGGGTCAGATGATGGATCCGAACATAGTTTACATACATTTAAGTGAGATCCGGCTTCAAAAATAAAAAAAAAATAATAAAAAAAGGTACATAAATATCATTTAAGTGGTCATAACTCGAGACAGGGATGCCAGATCTTCAATGTCTTGGACTCATTGGAAAGGCCTTTCAATTACCTAACCGACGATGGGTCAGATGATGGATCCGGACATAGTTTACATACATTTAAGTGAGATCCGGCTTCAAAAATAAAAATAAAAATAATAAAAAAAGGTACATAAATATCACTTAAGTGGTCATAACTCGAGACAGGGTTGCCAGATCTTCAATGTCTTGGACTCATTGGAAAGGCCTTTCAATTACCTAACCAACAATGGGTCAGATGATGGATCCGGACATAGTTTACATACATTTAAGTGAGATCCGGCTTCAAAAAAGTACATAAATATCACTTAAGTGGTCATAACTCGAGGCAGGGTTGCCAGATCTTCAATGTTTTGGACTCATTGGAAAGGCCTTTCAATTACCTAACCAACAATGGGTCATATGATGGATCCGGACATAGTTTACATACATTTAAGTGTGATCCGGCTTCAAAAAAGTACATAAATATCACTTAAGTGGTCATAACTCGAGATAGGGTTGCCAGATCTTCAATGTCTTGGACTCATTGGAAAGGCCTTTCAATTACCTAACCAACGATGGGTCAGATGATGGATCCGGACATAGTTTACATACATTTATGTGAGATCCGGCTTCAAAAAAGTACATAAATATCACTTAAGTGGTCATAACTCGAGACAGGGTTGTCAGATCTTCAATGTTTTGTACTCATTGGAAAGGCCTTTCAATTACCTAACCAACGATGGGTCAGATGATGGATCCGAACATAGTTTACATACATTTAAGTGAGATCCGGCTTCAAAAATAAAAAAAAAATAATAAAAAAAGGTACATAAATATCATTTAAGTGGTCATAACTCGAGACAGGGATGCCAGATCTTCAATGTCTTGGACTCATTGGAAAGGCCTTTCAATTACCTAACCGACGATGGGTCAGATGATGGATCCGGACATAGTTTACATACATTTAAGTGAGATCCGGCTTCAAAAAAGTACATAAATATCACTTAAGTGGTCATAACTCGGGACAGGGTTGTCAGATCTTCAATGTCTTGGACTCATTGGAAAGGCCTTTCAATTACCTAACCAACAATGGGTCATATGATGGATCCGGACATAGTTTACATACATTTAAGTGTGATCCGGCTTCAAAAAAGTACATAAATATCACTTAAGTGGTCATAACTCGAGATAGGGTTGCCAGATCTTCAATGTCTTGGACTCATTGGAAAGGCCTTTCAATTACCTAACCAACAATGGGTCAGATGATGGATCCGGACATAGTTTACATACATTTAAGTGTGATCCGGCTTCAAAAAAGTACATAAATATCACTTAAGTGGTCATAACTCGAGGCAGGGTTGCCAGATCTTCAATGTCTTGGACTCATTGGAAAGGCCTTTCAATTACCTAACCAACAATGGGTCAGATGATGGATCCGGACATAGTTTACATACATTTAAGTGAGATCCGGCTTCAAAAAAGTACATAAATATCACTTAAGTGGTCATAACTCGAGATAGGGTTGCCAGATCTTCAATGTCTTGGACTCATTGGAAAGGCCTTTCAATTACCTAACCAACAATGGGTCATATGATGGATCCGGACATAGTTTACATACATTTAAGTGTGATCCGGCTTCAAAAAAGTACATAAATATCACTTAAGTGGTCATAACTCGAGATAGGGTTGCCAGATCTTCAATGTCTTGGACTCATTGGAAAGGCCTTTCAATTACCTAACCAACGATGGGTCAGATGATGGATCTGGACATAGTTTACATACATTTATGTGAGATCCGGCTTCAAAAAAGTACATAAATATCACTTAAGTGGTCATAACTCGAGACAGGGTTGTCAGATCTTCAATGTTTTGTACTCATTGGAAAGGCCTTTCAATTACCTAACCAACGATCAGAATGATGGATCCGAACATAGTTTACATACATTTAAGTGAGATCCGGCTTCAAAAATAAAAAAAAAATAATAAAAAAAGGTACATAAATATCATTTAAGTGGTCATAACTCGAGACAGGGATGCCAGATCTTCAATGTCTTGGACTCATTGGAAAGGCCTTTCAATTACCTAACCGACGATGGGTCAGATGATGGATCCGGACATAGTTTACATACATTTAAGTGAGATCCGGCTTCAAAAATAAAAATAAAAATAATAAAAAAAGGTACATAAATATCACTTAAGTGGTCATAACTCGAGACAGGTTTGCCAGATCTTCAATGTCTTGGACTCATTAGAAAGGCCTTTCAATTACCTAACCAACGATGGGTTGGATTATGGATCCGGACATAGTTTACATACATTTATGTGAGATCCGGCTTCAAAAAAGTACATAAATATCACTTAAGTGGTCATAACTCGAGACAGGGTTGTCAGATCTTCAATGTCTTGGACTCATTGGAAAGGCCTTTCAATTACCTAACCAACGATGGGTCAGATGATGGATCCGGACATAGTTTACATACATTTAAGTGAGATCCGGCTTCAAAAAAGTACATAAATATCACTTAAGTGGTCATAACTCGAGACAGGGTTGCCAGATCTTCAATGTCTTGGACTCATTGGAAAGGCCTTTCAATTACCTAACCAACGATGGGTCGGATGATGGATCCGGACATCGTTTACATGCATATAATTGAGATCCGGGTATTTGTGAAAACACATTTTTATACATAACTTTTGAACTACTTATCGAAACTTCAAACAATTCAATAGCGATGTATGGGACCCTAAACCAAGTCGAATGCAACTGGTTCGATCAAAATCGGTTCAGCCAGTGCTGAGAAAACTCAGTGAGAATTTTGGTCACATACATACATACACACACACATACACACACACATACACACACACATACACACACACATACACACACACAGACATTTGTTCAGTTTTCGATTCTGAGTCGATATGTATACATGAAGGTGGGTCTAGGAGCTTTTAATAGAAAGTTCATTTTTAGAGCAGGATTATAGCCTTACCTCAGTGAGGAAGGCAAAAAAACGAGTACAAAATCCTAAATTCTGGGAATTTCGCCTCTTTTCCTTATTTAGTAATCGGGTTTTTTGGATTAATTAAGAAGGAAAGGAGGCGAAATTCCTAGAATTTAGGAATTTGGTACTTTTTTTTGTCAGTGTATGTGGGTTTTGTAAAAGGCCGTAACAACCTTTTGCGGAGGTCCTTTTGGGGTTTAAGTGAGGTTTAACGGGGTTCTGGGGATCTTGTTACGACAAAATGGTTTTAATGTTGGTTTTGGCTGAAAGGTTTTATAGCGGTTTTAACAGCATTGAGAAACAAAAAAATCTGGCAATAATTATGCCAAACTATCGTACATTTTGAAATATTCCCATTCTTACATAAAGTTATTTAGTAATTTACATACTTTCCAATGTAGAAAAACAGATTCCTTTTCGTTGATTGAAATTCCTACGATAAGTACAATTTTCCAGGTAAATGGGTTACATAAATGTAGAAAATCATGAAATTTAATATCACAAAAATTTACAGACAATTTATTAAATTAAATATTAAATTAAATAATGCTTTCAAACACTTCTGAAAGTTTAAAGAAGATATTTCATGATTAAACTGAGTAAGAGACGATTTTAGCTCAAAATTTTGCCATGCGCAAAGCGAACTGTCAAACCTTGTAAGCATTTTTCTCAAGTTACCGAGTTGATTTACGGGTGCCACGATATGTTGAGATGGGATGGACCAAATTGGCTGATATTTCATTTGAAGACTCTCATGACATATCCTGTTTTAAAAACTATCAATTTTTTATGGGTAATTCTCTACCAACTCACACGAAATCGGGAAAAGTTGCTCCGACCCCTCTTCGATTTGCGTGAAACTTTGTCCTTAGGGGTTACTTTTGTCCCTGATCACGAATCCGAGGTCCGTTTTTTGATATCTCGTGACGGAGGGGCGGTACGACCCCTTCCATTTTTGAACATGCGAAAAAAGAGGTGTTTTTCAACAATTTGCAGCCTGAAACGGTGATGAGATAGAAATTCGGTGTCAAAGGGGCTTTTGTGTAAAATTAGACGCCCGATTTGATGGCGTACTCAGAATTCCGAATAAACGTATTTTTCATCGAAAAAAACACTAAAAAAGTTTTAAAAAATTCTCCCATTTTCCGTTACTCGACTGTTAAAAATTTTTGGAACATGTCATTTTATGGGAAATTTAATGTACTTTTCGAATCTACATTGACCCAGAAGGGTCATTTTTTCATTTAGAACAATTTTTTTCATTTTTAAATTTCGTGTTTATTCTAACTTTGCAGGGTTATTTTTTAGAGTGTAACAATGTTGTACAAAGTTGTAGAGCAGACAATTTCAAAAATTTTGATATATAGACATAAGGGGTTTGCTTATAAACATCACGAGTTATCGCGATATTACGAAAAAAAGTTTTGAAAAAATTACTTTTTGCGTTTCCTTTGTTTCGTCGTCCGTGTCTGTCGCGGGTGACCATGAACGGCCATGATCGATGACGACCAACCTTTTCAAAACTTTTTTTCGTAAAATCGCGATAACTCGTGATGTTTATAAGCAAACCCCTTATGTCTATATATCAAATTTTTTGTGCTCTACAACTTTGTAGAACTTTTTTACACTCTAAAAAATAACCCTGCAAAGTTAGAAAAAACACGAAATTTTAAAATGAAAAATTTTGTTCTAAATGAAAAAATGACCCTTCTGGGACAATGTAGATTCGAAAAGTACATTAAATTTCCCATAAAATGACATGTTCCAAAAAATTTTACAGTCGAGTAACGGAAAATGGGAGAATTTTTAAAACTTTTTTAGTGTTTTTTTCGATGAAAAATACGTTTATTCCGAATTCTGAGTACGCCATCAAATCGGGCGTCTAATTTTACACAAAAGTCCCTTTGACACCAAATTTCTATCTCATCACCGTTTCAGGCTGCAAATTGTTGATAAACACCTCTTTTTTCGCATGTTCAAAAATGGAAGAGGTCGTACCGCCCCTCCATCACGAGATATCAAAAAACGGATCTCGGATTCGTGATCAGGGACAAAAGTTACCCCTTAGGACAAAGTTTCACGCAAATCGAAGAGGGGTCGGGGCAACTGCTGTGTGAGTTGGCGGAGAATTACCCATATATGAAAAACATTAAAAAAATTGTTTTTCAATTTCGCTCTAGCCATGCGCACGAGACTAGTTTAACGAGTTTCTCCAAAAGTTTGAGCCGGTTTGGTCAAACAAGTGTCCAGATATCCCGGTTTTTAAACTGCTATCTTCAAATAGCTATATCTTGGTAATGATTCAAATTTATTTTGTTGATATAGCTTCTTAAGTATTTCTCAATTTATCTTGGAGAAATATACTTTATGTTTAAATTGTGTCAATGGATTTTTAAAGCATGAACAGCTGTAATTAGCCATCACTTATGAAATTCCTTCAGCAGCATTTATGCTTTCGTCAGGTAAACAATCGCTCAATGATGACTTTTTGGCATTTCCCCCCACCCAACACCATCAACGCCCAACGGTAATTGAATGGACTTTTAATTGGGTCATTATATTTCACCACCGGTGCTTGTTTTTTTCGCGCCATGCTTTTTTTCTCAAGCAGATTCTTCCCACCATTCAAGCCGGTCATTCCCCAGCCTTTCCTCCCGTTCAATCTTTTGTATGTGTGAGGAAGTGCATGAAAATGAAAATATTATGAGCAGAATATAAAACCATAACATTATGCTTTTTAATGGCGGTCTAAAAGCTGGCCTGTTCTCTCCGTAAGCGCAACAACAGCTCGGAAGGGGGGAACGCAAAAGACGCATCGAGTGGAGTACAGGGTTTACAGACAGTTTTTTTTACTTCAAAAAATATGTGCAAATATTTAGAAAAAAAAAATACAAATGAAACAAAAACAAGATCAGTTGAAGAGTGTAAAGAATAAAAAACAATCAAGCCCAGTTACGATTTTTTCAGAAATTTTTAAATGGAGCAACATCCAGTGCTGAAAATCTTGAATGCCAAACCAGGAAGCAACAACAGCATCAGGATCGCAATGTCCTACAAGAACAAGAACAAAAAAAAAAGCTCAACATGCCATGAGTTTAAGGAAAGCGGCAGCACCGCGGCCAAATGGACCACAAGAAGAGGCGTATTAAATTGAAAAGTGTTCTTTTTTTTCGCCCCCTTTCCGTACTCTGCCATCGTAGGAAAATGGGTGCACTTTTGTGCAGCACGAAAAGAGAACACAGCCACCCACTTTCCGGTCAGCCGGTGTGGCTTCTGTGTCGGAATGAATGGGCAGCCGTTTTGAATGACATTGGAGTCCCGGGCTCCATTCATGGGCTAATAGAAATGAGCATGAATGAAAGAAGTGCTTTTTTTCTTGGCGATTTTGTTTGATGAAGTGTCGAAAATTATATAATTTTATGATTTACTCTACACAACAAATGTTTCAAAAAACAAAAAGCAAAAAGCAAAAAGCAAAAAGCAAAAAGCAAAAAGCAAAAAGCAAAAAGCAAAAAGCAAAAAGCAAAAAGCAAAAAGCAAAAAGCAAAAAGCAAAAAGCAAAAAGCAAAAAGCAAAAAGCAAAATGCAAAAAGCAAAAAGCAAAAAGCAAAAACAAAAAGCAAAAAGCAAAAAGCAAAAAGCAAAAAGCAAAAAGCAAAAAGCAAAAAGCAAAAAGCAAAAAGCAAAAAGCAAAAAGCAAAAAGCAAAAAGCAAAAAGCAAAAAGCAAAAAGCAAAAAGCAAAAAGCAAAAAGCAAAAAGCAAAAAGCAAAAAGCAAAAAGCAAAAAGCAAAAAGCAAAAAGCAAAAAGCAAAAAGCAAAAAGCAAAAAGCAAAAAGCAAAAAGCAAAAAGCAAAAAGCAAAAAGCAAAAAGCAAAAAGCAAAAAGCAAAAAGCAAAAAGCAAAAAGCAAAAAGCAAAAAGCAAAAAGCAAAAAGCAAAAAGCAAAAAGCAAAAAGCAAAAAGCAAAAAGCAAAAAGCAAAAAGCAAAAAGCAAAAAGCAAAAAGCAAAAAGCAAAAAGCAACAAAGCCCAACTTTATCAAATCCAGTTCTAAGCTTTCCCTTGGCACTACTTTACACTACAACTCTTTCTGCAAACCATAAGAAAAAATGTCGGAATGAGAAAAAAATGCTCCGCCACTTTTTGATTGATTGATTAATCCCAATGGCCATTGCTAGAACGGCTGCATCGTCATTGATTGCCAGTCGTGTCGATACCTGGAATTATCGCAAACACAGTAAAAAAAAACTTTTTTCAAGAAACAAACCAAAGAATTTCCACCGTGCACAACCGATTAGCCTCGACAGGGAATGAGTGGGGAAAAATCGCACCAAATCGAATCAACTTTTGCTTCGATCGTGTCGCCCGATGTGCGTGAAGAGCCGTGAATTCAACCGGAAGAGTCAACGACGGAACTTTTCCAGCTTTTCAAGGCAACTTTTTCCCGTCGTCATCGACGGCGGCAAATGATGCGGGCGTGACGTGGAGTTGAACTGTAAGTTATCATGATGATTTTATTAAATTTAAGATTTTCACGAAAATCTTATTTTTAGAACCGAAAATTTCTATAAACTTTAAAACAAATGAAAAAATTAGAAATTTTACCCACTTCAAACCTCAATTTCAACCCACCGTGCAAGGGCTATCACTCACCAGCCAGCCGGCCAGGCCTTTCTGGATTAAGCGAAAAGATCGCGGAGCGGCCGTTTTTCAGCACCGGCTTATCTGATGTAAACACAGCCGCAGCACAGTGCTAGCCCGAAATCCGTCTGGTTCTGTGGCCCCCTGGACAAACGTTCGATAGGTGATAAGCTCGATTTGGGACTGGGCCGTGCTGGTCACAGTCGGGCATGGTTTCGTGTGAATTGAGTTATGGTCTTGGAGCTGTTGCTTTTTGTAGGAGAAATTTTTAACAACAATGTTATGTATTTTTGGAATTTGCATTAAATCAGAAGGGTCATTTTTAATTCATAAAAACTTTTTCCGATTTCATATGTTCCTGAATTCGCCGAGAATGGCCCAAAAATAAAACTTGAGGTGGCTGTATCTCAAAGCAGGCAGCAAGATTTGTATTTCATTTTAAAAGACCACTTGGGCCGTTGAAAATATTTCTCAAATAAAATTTTAACTGATTTTATAATCAAATCAAGCATGTTCGAATTCCTTTGAAAATGTTTTATTTTTTCGTAAAATACCAATGCATAGTTCAACGAAAAGTTTTTTTTCCCCGATAAAAAAATGCTTCGATACCTCGATTTAAAAAAAAATGATAAGAAAGCAACTAGGTGCGTATAAAATGTATTTTAAAATACTTTTTACAGCCAAATGTTGATTTTTTTTATTCTGCTGCAGCCCCCTCGACTTTGGTCAGAGCCGAGGGATATTAACTTCAAAAAATGTTTGCAAGGGCCTTAAAGAATAGTAATTTGTTTTTCTAGACTGCGGTGGTATCCTTTATTTTCCGGAAAGTTCAGAAAGTTTTTTCAAGAAACTCTTGAACAAATAACAACTGTTCTGTTCTTGGTTTTTTTTTTCTTGTTCCATATTCAGTATTTTTATTTGCATTTTTCTTAATTTGTTTATGTTTATTTTTGATAGTATTTGGCCTATTCTAGCACCTCCTATCATTATAATTTGCCTTTCTTGTTTTTTCATGTTTCTACAGTCACTTTTTCAATTCTTGCTTTTTTTCACCAAGGTTGTGAATGATGATATTATCAAGGCTCGGTAACGATGTCGATAGAACTATCGTTATCGTTATTTCGATAATTATATCGGCGATAATCTTATCGCCAACAATGGACGATTATTTTTTTTAATCTTTCTAAAATCGACTTAACTCAACTATATCATACAAAATGTTCAATGCTTTCACTTTTTATATATTTTGTCCCAGGAGTTTCTGAAATTGAAAAAAATCAAATTTCATTGTGGAAATAGTGTGGAAACAGTTGAATACTAAGAAATCCATAAGCATTTTTAAGTATTGAATATTTTTCTCAGCATATCAATGCTCGTTTGCTCTTTTGTTAGGAAAACCAGCAAGCTTAGTACGAAAGGTTCCACCGGCATCGATAGATCAGTCTAGAAAACTCTATAATAAAAAAACAATACATCAGCATTCAATTGATCTATAAAGGAAAATTGTCAAAATTTTAGTTTACCGATTCGCAAACTAGCGCTCTAAATAATTTCTATAAAATTATTTTTTTAAGGCTTCGTATTATATGCCTATATTCAAAATAAAATAATGATTTATTTCAAAACATCGACATCTGTGGCAAATCAGGACAAATGTTTCGCATTCGGACAGCTATTAAAGCCATTTTTTGTCAAATTTGTCGCTCTAAATCTTCCGTATCGATTCAGACTGTAGTCCCAATTTTCCTCAATTAGCGGTAATAACTTAAAGATAATGTAAAATAACTTTTATGTAAAACATGTCTAGAAGTATCTTAAATTTCACATGGACTGGTATCATTTTATTTGTTTATTTTTTTTATTTTCAGACATTTTAAAAGATTTTTTGTAGCTTTTCTAGTTATGTCATAT